>NW_020954559.1:38487846-38699365 GCF_900497805.2 Vombatus ursinus
TTGGAAAGTAGAGTGCCATTTGCAAAGGAATCCTAGAGACCCACTACGAAAACACAATGATGTCTATACTCCCTTATGCCTAAGTGAGGTAGCGGATAGAATGTTGGGCCTGGAATCAGGAAAATTTGAGCTCAAATCCCATCTCAGACACTTATTAGCTGTGTGACCCTGAACAAGTCACTTAACCTCTGTCTGCCTCCGCTTCCTCAACTATAAAATGGGGGTAATAATACCACCTGCCTCCCAGGGTAGTTGTAAGGATCAACTGAGATAATGTTTGTAACGCAGTCCCTGGCACATAGTAGATGCTTAATAAATGTTTTTTGATTTCCCTTTCACCAAGTCACATTGTTTTCCCACCTCTAAATAGCTTTGCCTTTCCACACCAAAACCTCCCTTTGAAAAGAGCCCAGTTCAAGTCAGGTATCCCAATAACAGTCTACACCTCATTAATCTCACATCCAAATGTGGGGTACCATGTGAAAACAAACACAGAGGGAACATACTGATGTGACAGGGTAAGGGCCTGATCTTAGAAATTAGTTGATGAGGTTCTGTTGGAAACCATTAGCAAGGTCATTGGGATTGTCTGAGAGTGATGTTGTCAGCAAAGTCAAGGAGTTTCCATTAGGGATGATGGAAAACCTTTGCAAACTTTGGTTTCCAAGGCTTTTCTTTGCAGATGGTGACCAGTGTGAAAGCAAGCCTTGTCAGAATCAAGGGAACTGTAAAGATGGCCTTGGTGAATACACCTGCATATGTATGGAAGGATATGAAGGCAAAAACTGTGAATTTTGTAAGTCCTATTTATCATAGTGCCTTAAAGACTGATATTATTAAAAGGACAAGCAATAGAGAAGAGGGATGAAGGAGAACAGATTAACACACAAGGTCTTAAACGCTATGCCTTAAAGATTTGCAAATTACATTGAACTCTTTTATCTGTACTAATGGACTATTGGAGTGGGAAGGGAAGAGTAGCAGAGGGAAGGGAAAAGAAGGGAGAGGAGGTGGGACCTTGGGGAGGGTAATGTATCAGTAAACCAAAAACTCTTCATCCAAAATGGATTTTAGTGTTTATTTCTATTGCTAAAGAACAAAAAGAGATTACAGTTATCCCTTCCACATTGCAACTTTCCCCATCATAGTTTTGATATATCAAGGGTCACCATAAGAAATTAAGTGGAAATTTGGGAGGAGTTTTGCAGAAACCACAGATGATACACAAAGGCCAACAAATGATATAGAAAAAGTTTAGAAACTCAGAAATGCATAAAATATATATATATATGGTATTGTATAATATCAATATATTTTATCTTTTAATACCATAATAATTCAGACTTCTTCTCTGATATGAAGGGAGGACCAAAAAATTTTACATGGGTTTTCCAGTTTGAGGGGGCTCCGCACCCTTAATGCCCAAGATGTGGAAAGGATAACTGTACTTTTGAGGAAATCTGGAATGTCCCTCATTAAACAAAATAAGGAATTTGGGGCATGTTTTTATGTGCACCAAGTATATCTTGCTATGTATATAAACCACTTATTGTCCTCTGGAGACAGTCTAACTATGGAAGGACTTCCAGGCAACAGAATTATCAATTAATCAGCAATCATTTATTAATTCCTACTAGGTTCCAGGCACTCTGCTGGGCACTGGTTATACCAAGTCAAAAATTAAATAGTCCCTACCCTCAAGCAGCTTATGTTCTATGGGGGAAATAATATGCATACAAACAAGCTTATGTAAAATATTTACAAGGAAAATTTAGGGGGTTCCATAAATATATTGTATTCACTCTAACTTTTGCGGGTCAGTGTAATATAACCAAATATTGCCCCAGTAATGCAACCCCCTTCTTTCCTGCCTCCAGTGTTAGATTTGAGTCCTCAAAGTATACATGCAAGCAAAAACAAAACAAAATATCAAAAGGCACAAAATAAGCACAAAATTATTGTAGAAGGTTACTGAGTAAAGTTGGGATAGGATTAGCATGGGGCACTGGAAAGGACATTAGATGGAGTCAGATGACCACAAGAGGGTCATGTCTGGTTCCTGCTACTTACCAGATATGGAGCCTTGGGCACGTCACTTGCTATGTCTGAGTCTTAGTTTCTCCATCTATAAAATGAAGGGTTGATTCAGCTGATATCCCAGATCTCTTCCAGTTCTAAATTTACAATCCTATAGGTCTTCCACCCAGCACACCAGAATGCTGTTAATGATGATGATGGGGGGGAATTATTGGCTGATTAAAACTTCAGAGACCTCAGACTTCTCAGAACTGGGGGACATGGGAACACAACATGGCAGCCAGGTGCTCTTGATCCCCCTTCTGGAGAGGTTAATGTTTCCCCTAGGGCACAGAAATAACCTGAATTTGGGCCACACTGACACTTCCACCAAGTCTAACATGCTTCTCTCTTGGGCAGCAAAACTAACACTCTGCAGCTTGGATAATGGAGAGTGTGAACATTTCTGCAAAGAAGAAAAGAGCACCGTAGTATGTAGCTGTGCCAGTGGCTACAGCCTGGGAGATGATAGCAAATCCTGTATCCCTGCAGGTAGGAAGTTGTGTGGGTCTATGAAACAGCAGGGGTAACTGGGGATGTCTTCTCTAGAAAACCAATGTAGTGGAGACCCAGTGTAGTTCATTGAAAAGGTCTCTGGATTGAAAGAACCTGGGTTCAAATCCTGGCTCCAATATTTACCATCTGGATGATTTTGGGCAGATCACTTAACTTCTCTGGTATCCATTTCCTCATCCTTGAAAATGAGGGGTTTGAAGTAGACGGCTTCAGAACTCCCCTCCAGCTCTAAGTCTATGAGAGGGGTAGAGTATCGGAAACAGAGAATAGAGCAGTGATGTTTATCAGTTGGGAGGGACAGAAACATTCTCAAATGGTTTGGTAGTGGGACAAATGGGCTCCCAAAGTAGCTATAAACCAGAGGATACTTAAATTCAAGTGGCAACCACTCAGAAAGGTAAAGAAAAGACATGAAGCCAGATGTAGAGAGTTCCAAGGAATACACGTCCCAAGGAGAAAGCAATTAAAATGATTAAGAGATTTGGGGATAAGGATAGAGGAGAGTTCTTTGAAAGATGAGGATTTGGATGGGATGTTCGCTCAGTGTAACAGTTCACTTCTCCAACATGTAGCTCTTTTAAGATCTGTAAGAAATTTTACAGACTTTTTTCATTTGAACCTGTGACGTAGATGTAACCTCATTTTATGGGTGGATACTGTGAATGAGAGAAATGAAGTGATTTAACCAGGGTTATCCTGGTTAAGTGTCCAGTACTAAGGTAAGCCTCAAACCCAAGTCTTCTTGACTCAGTCTAGCACTCAACCCACAAAATCATGGTCTATCTCAAGAAATATAAAGATGGGATGAACATGGACTTGTTCATCAAAGCCCTAAACACCAGAACAAGCAGCCATTTCTTGAAGTTTGGTAGTAATGCATTTTTTGGCAACAAAAGGGCACTTTACATAGTGAGCAATAAATATTGGCAAATCACTTCACCTATCTTAGACAATTTCCTTATCTGTAAAAAGAAGATGTTAACACATGGGGTCTGTGTATCTCACACAGACACCATGAGAAAAAACACTATGTAAATGTAAGCAAGAATTGTAATTACTGTTTTCCTGAGAGGCAGTGCAAACTAAAACATAAACAGGCTCAATGATGGTATAAATTAATTCATTAATAATAGATCCATGTTGCCATGATCTGGTAACATCAGGCAATGAGATTCCTATAGAGAAATGGCATTGCATTAATAAGTGGTCTAAACACCAACACAGCATCTGGGATGGATTTAGAAAAAAATACTGGTAGGAGAAAATGTGATTTCATTGGTGTTGGGACCCTCTGCCAGGCCATTGAAAAGAAAAAATAAAGATAGTCCCTGCTCTCAAGGAGCTTAAAATTTAATAGTGAAGATATCGCACAAAAGAAACTCAGGTTAACTGTAAGCATCCTTGGTACCAATCTAGTACAAGATGATGTGGATGATATGAACTGCATCCTGTTCCCACATAATTTTGATCACCTCCACAATGTTGTTCTATATAGTCTGTAGTTTGAATATTCAATATGGTATCATCTATTAAAAAGTTGCCCTTCCCCCCAAAAAAAATAATGGATTCATGATAGTTTATTAAGGGAAGGGAAGTTGTTTTAGGCCAGACACATCAAACACAAAGCCCACACAATACTTCCAAGTGTAGCCAACACGAGATTAAAATGTAATTGAGAAATAGTTAACAAAATAAGTAAAAATACAATAGAATATAGATAATATTTTATGTAGTTTTCAAAGTCAATATGCAGCAAAGATCCTAATGTATGGCTTAGTGGCCCCACTTTTTATTTGAGTATAACACTACTGTTTTAGGCAGTGTCCTTACCTTCTTGGGGAAAAGCACAGCCATACCGTCCCACAACATATCCCTTGACACCAAGGTTAGGGCACAAATCCTTCCTGGAAATCCTTCTTGACCTAGAACTGAATAATGAGTGGAAAAGCCTTTGATTCACACCTGTCCCCATTGCAGTGTCCCAATATGGGTCTGGTGGAACCAGGGTATATAACTGGGACATCCTCTTGCCCTGGCTCCCATCTCTTCTCATAATCCTCTTCATGTCCCTTTCCCTCTCAATGTTTTCCTCCTCATCCTCCTTCTTTTTCTTGTCTATGTCTCTACTGTCCATCCCTCCCTTCACTGACATATAGGACTGGAATATATTCCTATTGCCTTTAGGTATTTCAAGGGTCTGGGACTTGGTCCTTATGAGGACCCTTTATGATTTGGTGATTGTTGTTGTTGAGTCATTTCAGTTGTGTCCAACTCTTCATGACCCTACTTGGGGTTTTCTTGGCAAAGATACTGGAGTGATTTGCCATTTCCTTCTCCAGCTCATTTGACAGATGAGGAAAATGAGACCAACAGGGTCAAATGAGTTGCCTAGGGTCACACAGCTAGTAAGTGTCTAAGGCTGAATTTGAACTTGGGAAGATAAGTAGTCCTCCTCCTCCTCCTCCTCCTCCTCCTCCACTTTTTGGTGAGGCAATCGGGGTTAAGTAACTTGCCCAGGGTCACACAGCTAGTTAAGTTTCTGAGGCCACACTTGAATTCAGGTCCTCCTGACTCCAAGGCTGGAGCTCTATGCACTGCACCACCTAGCTGCCCTGAAGATGAGTCTTCCTGCCTCCAGGCCTGGCACTGTATCTACTATGCCACCCCTTTAAAAGTCACTTTGGCTAAAAAAAAAATTATAATCTTGCAGCCAACCTGTTGCTTAGCTTCATTTAGTAGTACTCCTAGCTTTTCCAGTTTAGTAGGACCTATCAGCATGATGTTGTACTCATCTAGGTGGTACAAGGGGTAAGAGACCTGGACCTGGAGTCAGAAAGACTTGATTTCAACTTCCTCCTCAGATACTTAGTAGCTGTGTCACTCTGGGCAGGTCATTTAACCATTCCTAGACTCAGTTTCCTTATCTATAATATGGGGATAATAACAACACTTGAGTTATAGGATGGTTGTGAGGTTGAAATGAGATAACATATGTCCAGCCCTTTGGAAAACCTTGAAGTGCTATTTAAATGTGAGCTCTTACTATTAGCTAGCCAAGCCTCTGGAGAACCATTCCACAATGAGGCATCAGAGTAGAACTTTAGTGAGGACATTTTCATCATTTGGTGCATCTACTGAATAAAGTTTCCTATTCTCTATTATTAACTTTAAAAAGTAAAAAAGTTAATCATTTTCTATTTCTTTCTCCCCTAATAAGCTGCTTTTTACGTATGTATACTTTACTTCTCTCTCCACACCTACCCTCCATCCCCTCACCCCTCCTACCCCTGCCAGGGAAATATCCAAAAATAGTCAAGAGCAAGGAGGAAAAGACTTGGGATAATCAACCCCAGGGGCAGCTAGGTGGCACAGTGGATAGGGTACTGGGCCTGAAGTCAGGAAGACTCATCTTCCCAAGTTCAAATCTGGCCTCAGACCCTCACTTACTGTATGGCCCTGGGCAAATCACTTAACTTTGTTTGCCTCAGTTTCCTCATCTGTCAAATGGGTTGGAGAAGGAAATGACAAACCACTACAACATCTTTGCCAGGAAAACCTCAAATGAGGTCACAAAGAGTAGGTTGTGACTGAAACAATTGAACAATCAACCCCAGAGTAACTCGATCTAAGAACTAATTTGCTCATAGTTTGTGAAGCTGTCTAAGAGATTCTCCCTTTGAAAGTCAAGAGATAGACAGGATCACTGCAATGCTCTCTGAAGCTAACTGTGGCAGGAGCATTGGTTTGGGGACATTTTCAGACATCTAGCATTTTCTTTTTTTTCTTTCAGAACCCTACCCATGTGGAAAACACACAGTAGAAAGAAGGAAGAGGTCAGCCCCAAAACCTGACATGCAAAGTATCCCTTCTGCAGACTTATATGAGAATCTACCTGCAGAATTAGAGACAGAGACCCTGGCTCCCACAAAGAATCCTTTATATGGACTCTTCCCAAATTACACAGAAACCGAAGATGATGGAGATGATTTAATAAGGATTGTTGGAGGAAGAAATTGCAACGAGGGAGAATGTCCGTGGCAGGTAATTGTGTCTTGTACCCACGCTGTTAAGTCAAAAATATGGTTTGATACCTCTCAATTCCATGAAGTTAACTAAAGTGGTCATCAATGGTCAAAATGTCCCATCAATATGTGTTACCATCTAAGCTAGCCTTATCCTTGTGATAAGTGTTGAGCCAAAGAGAACTATTGTCTTAGGTCAATTTCACTTTGTAAAACAAGGTAGTATGATGGAAATAGAAGAATGTTGGATTGGTAGCCTAGAGGACCTGCATTCAAATCCCGGCTCTGCCACTTGTGAAAATTTGGGCCTTAGTTTCCTCATCTGTAAAATCAGAGGGTTAGATTAGGTGACCTCTTGTACAGTCCCATCTAGTTCTAAATCTGAGATCCTATGATCTAAGAATTTTCTGTCTTAGCCAAACGCTCTTACAGGAAGAAAGACAAGAGAATAAAAACATCTGTGCAAATACTTATAGGCATGGCCTACAAAATACAGGGTTCTGTATTTGTTCCTTACCCTAACATTGGTACCATATCTTTAGAAGGCATTGTTGTTGTTTGGTCATTTCAGTCCTGTCTGACTCTTTGTGGACCCCACTTGGGATTTTCTTGGCGGAGATACTAGAATGGTTTGCCATTTCCTTCTCTAGCTCATTTATAGATGAGGAAACTGAGGCAAACAGGGTTAAATGACTTGCCCAGGGTCACGTAGCTAGTAAGTGTCTGAGGCCTGATTTGAACTCAGAAAGATTCCCAGCCCAGTGCTCTATCCACCATGTTAGAAGGCAACAACTCAGTGAAAAAGAGGGTTATAAGAATACAAAAAGCTAGATCTTCAAAACAAGGTAGTTTTTAAAAAGGAGCTCCTCAAACTAATTGATTAATCAATAAACATGTATTAAATGCTTACTGCGTGCCAGGAATGATGCTAGGCTTTGAGGAAACATAAAAATGAAATAATCCCTTCATTCAAGGAGCTCTTTCATTCAAGGAGTCTCATTCTGCCCTCTGAATCTTGGTCAAGAGGTGGATATCATATTTCATCACTGGTCCCATGGAATCATGGATTGGCATTGCATTGATCAGAGTTCTTCCAACTTTTTCTTTAGTGGCCCATACATAAGAAGATATTCTGGAGGTAATTGAAGCTGGATTTTTCTGAGTGTGGCCAGCCTTTCCACATTCAAACCAGTTCTCAAATTTTCCTATTTTTTTCAGCATCTGGTCACAATTCAACCATCTAAATCTTATGAAAGACATCATCTGATCAGGAGTGACAGGTTTGCCAAATGCAGGGTCGGGCCTCAGAGCAAAGGAGAGTAATTAACTTATTTAAATAATTTTGGAGTGCATATTAAATCATACTCCTAGATCATTATTGAACTCAATAGCTCTGCTGAGTGAGAGAGAATAGGTTAAGAGTATGAAGGCTGATTGCCCTCTATGGAAAAAGGGAGAAATTGCAGCCTTTGGGAAATCAGAATATATGCACTGAATACCCCCTCATATAGCCACTGGGCTGTTGGCCTAAGGGTAACGCCATCAGGTGGCCAAAATATATACTACCCTCCATACTTGGTTATTTGATTAATCAATGAAGTGACAGCCTGCTTCTCTGTAGGTTAGAGAAAGTAGGGTAATAAGCTAGGCGTGGGTGATCATAGCACCACACCAAATGCACACCTAGCATACACATATGCACACACACAGACACACACCATTTTTCATATAATGGCACATTTATATAATGTGAAGGTTTGTGAAGAGATTTCATCACAACAACCCCATCAAGTAAAAAAAGATAAGATGTGCTTTAGCAGTTCAGAGGAGAGTGAGATCACATCTGTCTGGGAACACAAGGAAAGTCTTCATAGAGAAGGTAGCATTGAAGCTGGGCCTCGAAGAATGGGTAAGATTTCAATAGGTGGAGCTTGGAAGGTCTAATAAAAGAGAACTGTCCAGGCAAAAAGAACAAGAGCAAAATCTTGAAGAGGTTGTGACTTAAATTTTCTGAAATTCACTCTTTTAGCAAGTTTTAATTTTTGTTGTTGTTTTTACTATTCTGTGATTTTGCATGGCAGACTGTGTTAGTTTTAGGTAACAATAGTGTTGGGGAGGAGATGCTATTAACTGCTCACCATTGCAGAGAGCAAGCAGAGAATGAACTGTTTTTAATGGAAGGGGAAGGAAGAAAAAGGACATGATAAAAACTTTCATTAATGGTATTAACAGTTGCTAAATCCCATAACCATGGTTCAGTGCTGACAGCCTTAGAATTTTCATCAGAAAATATTGCTTATCAGGTAGAAATTTTGCCAGTTTAAGGTTTTGAATAATTTCGTTACTTCTATTTTGAGGGGAAAAGTACTGCCAAATATTTGGAAAGATGGTATACATAAGTAGGTCAGATTATGAGTTAATAGACCTTTTTTTAAAAGTTCTATGCTTGATTATATGTATTTTTTACAAGTTTTTTCCCTCTCAATTTTCAATTGGGCAGGAAAGTGTTTTTTACTAGGGGGAGGGGGTAAGAGATAGTGATACCCAAAAAAAAGGATCTTCTCAACTTTTTAAAAAACTAACAGAAGTGAACAGAAGAAAGTTCAGAAGGAAGCACAAGGAGGACAGTTTTGAAAGTTAACATGTGGAATTTACTCTATACTTAAAAAAAAAAACCACATGATATGAAAAAAAGATTCAGTTTCACCTACAATTCTTTTTCATGTGGCAACCGCAGATATGGAAATTTTCCTTTTTTTTTGGTGCTTAGGTTCAGAATTTAAAAATTAAATGTAAAAAAGTTGCTAGCTAGACTCTAGTAATGAAAGACTTTAATAGTTTCTATTTTCAGAGCATTTTAGAGTCATTAATTCATTGATTCACACAGAGCTAACATGGATCTATGATAATTGTTGAAGTATCCCAAAGCATCTACTGGTAAATGCCTAGAGTAGTAGAGAAAGGATCATAAGTCCTGTCTCCACAACTTACCAGCTATGTCACATGGGACAAGTCACTTAAAACTTTCCTAACCTCAGTTTCCTCATCCTGAAAATGGAGATGATAATCCTTGCTTACCTATTTCTCAGGGTTCTTGTGATAGCTTTGTAAATTGTAAAGCACTATGGAAATATGAGCTATTGGCTTTCTGATAAAGAAAGTGTGATTTAAAAGTCTTTGTACCAGAACCAAGCTTTGGCAAAATGATGAGATAATTAAAGTTTGTCTTTGGTGCCTCTGCCTCCCAGCCTTTTTTGTGCATCTTTTCCCCCAAGGCACTTGAGCCCTCATGCTATTCCTATGAAAAGGAAAACGATAAAAAAGGAAAATGTGATATGTCACTAACTGTGAATCAATTTGATGTTATCCCTTCCAGAATATTTGCATTTTAAAGGCAGGCAGCAGGAAGGAAAATACAAGGAGATTAATCTCTTATGGCTGAACTTTAGATTCTGTAGCACTTGAGAGAGCTAAGTGTTTGGGGGCATTACAACTTCTCTAATGTCCCTAAAATTACACTACATAGACAAAAACTTTCTCTTTTTCTTTCTCAAAAGTACTGCGTAGTTCTGTGTAACAACCACAGCCCGTGATGCTGAGAACATATTAAAGAAGTAGAAAAAAAAGTCCCTACTCTTCACATAACAAACATATTCTAAAGACAGGCTTCACTCAGGAAGATTTGGGGTAAAGCATTCAGATCAATACAATAAACTAATACAGAGAACCATTTTGAGTTTTCCCATCAGGAAATAGCATGAGTAAAGTGGCATTTTAGGAAGAATAACACTACAGTTTCATAGATTAGAATAGGAAGGTGGCCAGAGTCAGAGAGGCTAATGAGGAAGTTATTGGCAATAGTTCAGATGTGAGGTAAGTAGAGGCAAGACTCAGATTGTGTAATTAGATCAGAATCCCAGGATGCCAGAGTGGTAAGGACCTTCACAGGCCACCTACAACAGTACATAACTGACTAGGACACCCCTGCTTATCCTCAACCCTTGAGGTACTTTATCATAAATTCCCACCTAAAGGAATCAATAGACTGGCACCTTCAAATCACCTGCTACCCATAACTTGTTTCAAACTATCTGTGATTTCTTTATTAAATTTTTTTTAATTCATAAAAACTCCTGTGATTTCTTCAGTATGGAGAATCCAATTCCTCCATCCCATATGGTCTCATAAATTTTGATCCAAACTTGTTTCAAACTATCTGTAATTTTGTAATTAAAAAATAATTTTAACTCAAAAAGTCCCCTGTGATTTCTTTAGTATGAGGACTACAATCCCTCCACTTCATGTGACTTTATAAATACAAGCTAATCAAACAATAAATATTTGTTGTGTGCCAGGCATTATGCTAAGAACTGCTATGCTAATCAAATAGACAAAGTTCAGCCAGAGCTGCCTCTTTCTTTCTTTCTTTCTATCTTTCTTTCTTCCTTTCTTTCTTTCTTTTTTTTTTTTTAGGAACAGTGATGATTTTGCTTTCAGCAGCCTTCCCTTTGATCAATCAAGCAAACAAACACTTATTATTAAGTTTCTACTATGTGTCAGGTTCTGTGCTGGGTATCAGGTATACAAAGCCAAACACGAAATGGTATCTACTCTCAAGGAGGTTACATTCTATTCTAATTTTTAGATAAAATTTTATTGATGCCTTTTGTTTTTACATCACAGTAATCTCTGGATATATCCCCCTAAATCAGCCAGTGTGCTTTCACCTGTTACAAATTAAAACAGCTTAACAAGACCAACTCACTCAGGGATCTCATCTGACAACATTTGCAACCAATCTTCTATGCCCTGTGTATGGTCTTCTACCTTTCCAATAAAAAGAGAGATGTCCAGCCTTTTCTTTGAATATTTATTTTGAAATTAATGATATTCTCCTTGCAGGCTCTTCTCATAGATGAGAACAAAGAAGGATTCTGTGGAGGTACAATACTGAATGAATACTTTGTCCTTTCTGCTGCTCACTGCATGTTCCCATTGAAGAGATTCCAAGTATTGGTAGGTAAGTGACTACAATTCTTGGATCACCTCAGTGACTGAAGGAAATATGAGCAACAGCCACAAATCTCTCATGGCGAATGTCTTTCTGATCCAATCCATTGCCTACTATATACAACTCATTATGTCCTTAAGGAGCTTACATTCTACAGGGCAGTTGTGGGAAGGGAAGGGAGAGAGTAAGGGAAGTAGGAATTGCTTTCTATGACCAACTCTTGTATCTTTTTCCTGAATATTATTTCCCTTGTTGGCTCTCATATCTGCACTGTTCCAAAGTGCCATCTTCATATATGAAAAATAATCAAATGCATTTTAGTATGAAAGATTGCATGAAGTAGTAGATAGAGGATTGGTCTTTGACACATACTATTTATGTCACTAAACCTCTCATGGCTCCAGGCAACTGTCTGAGACTATAAATTACATAGGATTTGCTGATCTGTATCTGATGGAGTTTCCATACCAGAGGGTCCCCACACTATTGACCAAAAAAATGTATCTATGTCCATATGCGTGTATCTATCTATGCATGCACTGAGGTATATATACACATATACTAGTTGTTTTTTTAACATGGTTCTTTAAAAACAAAACCACAGATCAGAAAGAACTCTTCAGATGAAAAAGTGGCTGATCCAGCAAAGGGCTTTGCGATGTCTTGTACTACTTGTAGTTGGAATCTAGTTCAGCCACCACAACCATAGTAAGTGTGACCCACATGCTTGTTCACGTGAGTTTTTTGTCTCTGTCTCTATGTTCCTCTCTGGCTCTGTCTCTCTTTTTACCTCTATCTCTTTCTGTAACTGTCTCTGTCTCTTTCTCTGTGACTATCTCTCCCTTTCCTTCCTTTCTTCCTTCCTTTCTTCTTTTCTTCTTCTCTCTCCTCTTTCTCTCCTTCTCTCTCTCTCCCTCTCTCTTTCTCTCTCTCCTTCTCTCTCTCTCTCTCTCTCTTATAAATATTCAACACCATTTCACAAGTGGGTATCCAAATTTAAAGCTAACTCCAAAGCAGCTCACTTTCTTTCACTTATAACAGCTTACATACATGAAGTGTTTCATGGTTTAGGACAGGCAATGCTGCACAGTGGTTAGAGGGACATCTCAGAGCCAGGAAGATGATTACCAGCTATGTGACTCTGGACAAGCCATTTAAACTCCCAGTGATCCCAGGCACATCTCTAAGCCTAGAAGTGACAGACAACTTCCCCATCCTGGGATGTCTCCATATGGATGAAATCATGGGTCTAGACTAAAGGAAGTGAGTGGAGGTGGGGTGGGGGGAGCATCATGAAATACTTTCCCACTAATCCTACAAATTTTGCAATTATTACTTATTCACACTTTACAGATAAGGAAATGGAAGCTTAGGGACTTGCCCACAGTGGCACAACTAAAAGGCATTGGAGTGCATCCTTAAAACCCAGATCATCTGATTCTGAGTCTATTGGTCATTACACTACTCTAACTTGTTTTTCAAATATTGTTCTCTTCTACTTTCACGATCACTTAGCAGGTCCTCATGAAATACAAACTCTGCATCTAGCTCTAACACAATGTGACCACTTCCTGCTTATTTTTTGGGCAAAGGGAAGTTAAATGGCCAGAACCAGGGGGATGGTAGGAGGGTGGAGAAGGGGCTGGAAAATCTACAAACTCTGCAATTCATCTTAAGTCATCAAGAATTGGTAGAGGTTTGAGATGCATCTTCGGTTGCTAATTGTTTTTTGGGTGTTTTATTTTATTTGTTTTGTTTATTTTGTTTTGGGATCTTTTTTTGAGACTGGGCCCCCATCTCACTCAGGCTAGCTGTACAACAGCCACCTGTGGCCCATTTCCAATATTGGGGTTGGCATGGAAGCTTTGACCTGCTCCTTTTTTCTGACCTGGGACAGTTTGTTCCTCCAGGCGATGAGACCCTTGAGAACAGGGACTGTCTTTTGTCTTTCTTTGTATGCTCAGTGCTTAGGACAGTGCCCAGCATACAGTAGGCAATTAATAAATGTTGGCTGACTTTCTGGTGACGCCCCCCCTTCCTGAGAATTCATCATATTAATGCTGGACTTAGTGCGGACCCCTTTAGTCCTGTGCTTCTCAGAACTCCCAAACTCAAGTAATCCACCAGTCTCGGCCTCCCCAGGAGCAAAAGCTACAGAAATGGGCTACCATATCTGGCCGGTTCCTGGTTGTTTAGATAAAATTGCCTTTTTCTGTAGCACCAGGGAGCATGGTTTCTCTGTAAATAATAATAAAAATAACATAATAACAATAGCTAGCTTTCATAATAACAATAACAACAGCAGCATGCATTTATATAGAACTTTTACTACAATATTTTTTAAAGTATTTAACACGGTGTCTGGTACATAGTAGGTGCTACATAAATGCTTATTTCCTTCCCATCCCTTCCCCACATTAAAGTTTGCAAAGCACTTTCCATGTTATCTCATTTGGTCCCCATAACAACTGTGTGAAGCAGGTGTTATTATTACCTTCATTTCATAGATAAAGAATTGACACTCAGGTTAAGAAGACCTGCTAATAAGTGTCTAAGGCAGGATTCAAACTCGGCTCTAGCCACTACACCAACTAGCTGCCTAGGTGAATCAATCAGTGAGCCTTTCCCAAAGACCTGTTATGTACCAAGGACTTCTACACCCAGCATTGTGAGGGAGACAAAAGAAATACAAGGTGACATTATAGGATTTAGGACTAGAAGGAACCTTAAAAATTATCTACTGTAACTATGGTGGCAGCTAGGTGGTGCAGTGGATAGAATGCCAGGCCTGAAGTCAGGAAGACTTATCATCATGAGTTCAAATCTGGCCTTAGACACTTCCTAGCTGTGTGAATCTGGACAAGTCATTTAACCCTGTTTGCCTCAGTTTCCTCATCTGTAAAATGAGCTGGGGAAGGAAATGGCAAAATACTCCAGTATCTTTGCCAAGAAAACCCCAAATGGTGACGGGTAGAGTCAGACACGACTGAACAACAATATATCCTTCTCATTTTACTGATGAGGATTCCAAATCCCAGAAAGGAAAAAAGACGTGTTATCCAGCTTGCAGGTTGCAAAGCTAAAACTTCACTCTCATCTCTACCCTGGCATAGTACAAATGGATGTGGATGGGAAGACCTGAGTCCGAGTCTTCACTTTTATCCCTTTAGTTACATGATTTTAAGCAAGTCCCTTAAACTTTTTGAGACCCAGTTTCCACATGCATAAAGTAAGTGCTGGACATGGAGTTGGGAAGCCAGATTTTAAATCCTTTATTTAATACCTACAAGTTATGTGATCATGGGCCTCTATAAATCTGTTTCCTTATCTATAACATGGGGATAATAGTCTCTTTATTATCCCTTCCATAGAATCTCTATGAGAAAAGTGCTATAAAAATCTGCACCCTTTTAATTAATTACCTACCTCCCAATATTGCTTTACTGAATTCCGTTCTACAAATGCATATTCAATGCCTGCCATCTGTCGTGCTGGTCCCTGGAAGAGATACAAACTTTAGCTAAGGTACAGAGCTTGCCCTCAGAGAACTTGTAGTCTAATCAGATCAAAAATATAGCGTATGTGAAATGAGCACTAGCCAAATTCTGCTGCTGTTACTATCGTTGTTATTAGGAAGTAAAACTCTCATGATCACAAAAGCCTCCTAAACGAAAATAGACTAATACAGACCTCATGGACTCTTAATCACCCCCTCATAGGTGAACGGAACACCGAAGTTGAGGACGGCAATGAAGAGGCCCACGAAGTAGAGAAGATCTTGACACACAAAGGATTCATCAGAGAAACCTACGACAACGACATTGCTCTGATCAAGTTAAAGAAACCCATCCGCTTCCGGCAGAACGTAGCTCCTGCCTGCTTACCAGAAAAGGACTGGGCTGAGTCAGTCCTGATGAATCAGAAGACGGGAATCGTCAGCGGCTTTGGGCGCGTCCATGAGAAAGGCCGCACTTCCGCTGTACTCAAGATGCTCACAGTCCCCTACGTTGATCGGAACACGTGCAAGTTGTCCAGTACCTTCACCATCACCTCCAACATGTTCTGTGCTGGCTACGAAAACAAACCTGAGGATGCCTGTGAGGGAGACAGTGGCGGCCCACACGTGACCAAGTATAAGGACACTTATTTTGTCACTGGAATTGTCAGCTGGGGAGAAGGATGTGCCAGGAAGGGGAAATACGGGATCTACACAAAAGTCACTGCCTTCCTTGGATGGATAAAAAAATCCATGAGAACAAGGAAAGCTCTGTAGAACTGGCTGAGGCTTCAGTCAGTGGTCAGCTCCCCTTCTAATCCTTCTCATCTGGCCAAGTGCTTCCAGTTACTGCAGAACATTCTGATTAAATAGAATTCTACTCAAGTGATTATGCTCTTCCTTTGTGGTTTGAATCCGTGATTAGGTTTCCAGGTCTCAAAAGAGAAGATTCAGCACAACTCCATACCCTCTCAGCGCAATATCATTATTCTGATGCCACTTCAGGTTTTCCTTAAATTGCTAAATTGCCATTTGGTCTGTTGTTGACATTGGTTTTCTCTTATTCAATTTGAAGTGGGAAAATTCCTGTCTAGACGACTCATTCTCACCTCACCCTTGCCAGCTTGGATAGATTTTCTTTTAGAACTCCCATCACATTTTGATAGACATATAGAGTATCCTGACTGTCCCTACTGTTTCATAAGAAGTGCCTTTTTAAAAATAAAATTTTAAAATTTTGTATTAGCACAGTCTTTTTCTTTACTTGGCAATGTTTTATTTAATCAGCCATGTATGATGGCCCTATAGGGTAGGTCATTTTGTTGTTTGATCATTTCAGTTGTGTCTGACTCTTTGTGACACCATTTGGGATTTTCTTGGCGAAGATACTGGGGTGGTTTGCCATTTCCTTCTCCAGCTCATTTTACAGATGAGGAAACTGAGGCAAATGGGGTTAAGTGATTTGCCCAGGGTCACATCTAGTAAGTGTCTGAGACCAATTTGGACTCAGGAAGATGAGTCTTCCTGAGTCTAGGCCTGGCACTCCATCCACTTTGCCACAAAGCTGCCCCTTAGCGTAGGTCATAGCAGGGTTGCATGAAGAAATTTCATTGTTATGGGCACATCAAATATAGAAAGAAGAAACCACTCCTCCTCCCACTTTCTACCAATGTTTCTGGTGAGCTTAGCTATCAATCAGCATCAGGCCAGTCAGTACCACTTGAGGATATTTGTAGTACCGATTGCTTCTCCAGGCACACCAGAACAGCTGTAGAAAAACCTAAAGCCTCAGGCCTCTGCTCGGCATATTTCACACAAACCACTAGCTAATTAGGGAAAAGCAAATCAAGTCAACAAGCATTTGTTAAAAACCTACTTTGAGGGGCAGCTAGGTGGCGCAGTGGATAGAGCACCAGCCCTGGAGTCAGGAGGATCTGAGTTCAAATCCGACCTCAGACCAAACACTTGATACTTGTTAGCTGTGTGACCCTGGGCAAGTCACTTAATCCCAACTGCCTTAAAAAATTTAAAAAAAAAAAACCTACTTTGAGGGGGGAGGTGAGGGATAGAATTTGGAATGCAAAACTTTAAATAAAAATGTTTAAAAAATAAATGAATGAATGAAAACCTACTATGTACCAGGCACTAAGTTCTAGGGATAAAATGAATGGCAAAAATAGTCCTTGCACACAAGGATCTCACAATCCAATAGGGAGTTGAATGGGAACTTCCAACTGGGCCTAGATATCCGCAGAGGGAACGGTGATATCCCTTCCAGGATGATTATGGTGTTGGTTGATTACCAGCATTATTTTATCCATTCTAACCATAAGAATAACAATTTCTGAGCTATTATAACATTGTAGGTGAGAGCTATTCTATGTTTGGGCAAAGCAAGTAGTTTCTGACATTGAATAATGAGATTAGGCCTTAAAGACCCCAACCAGCCCCTAAGCATTTTGTGTCAAAGAGTACCATTTCTTATGACCTAGCCTGCAATTCCCACTATGCAAAAGTCACTGCTTTGAGTTAGGTACAAAAGGTAGGGACAATGTCTTTATTTTTTTGAGGGGACAATGTTTTTAGAAGGCAACTTTTAACCCCCATGTATGTTACCAAAGGGAACCCCATCCATATTATTATGGATTAATTTCTTAGAATTGAAACCATAGAACTCTTTGGAAGGAACCTGACAGATTATTCAGTCTGTGCATTTGATAGATGAGTACAGAATTGAAATTACTATGATAAGACTAGGATTTTGCCCAAGGTGCTGATGTCTGGGGTGGGGGTGATCTTCCTTTTTATGGTGACAGACACCCTACATCTCATGCCCACCCCTGTAATCCTGTCATCATGATCCCCTCTCCTCATGATGATCACCTTTTCCATGTCCCAACACTCTGAGTGTCTCATGCTAAATTCTCTAAAGTAGTGGTTCTTAACTTTGGGTGCATTAACTTGGTTTAAAAAAATTTTTGATACCTTTCAATATCACTGGTTTCATTTGTAATCCTATGTATTTTATTTTAAAGACTTAAAGCATTATTCTGAGAAGGAATCAATAGATTTCACCAGACTTTTAAGGGGGTCTGTGACACCAAAAAAGTTAAGAGCCTTGCTTTCAGGAATAGGCTGCCTTAGTACCAAGTGCTAAATCAGTGATTTAATAGTCTTCTGGGCCCCTGTCCATACCCCCAATCAAGTTAATTTGTCCTTAACACAAGAATCCCTAGTTACAGATCTGGATGAAGCTACAGCATTAGTTAGCTGACATCTTGGAAAGCACTGAGTTCCTGGCTCTGAAAAAAATAAGACACAGGACAGGTGAGTGTCGATGGAGAGAGTGAGAGGAATATGCCAGTTACAAATGTTGAGTGGTTGGAGACAGCTTAGGGAGGACTGAGGCTGGGGGGAGGTAAGATGTTTTAATGTACAATTAGAAGACAGGAGAGCTAGGGGAGGGATAGGCTGAGGGCCCCAGGGTAGTAAGACCTGGTCTCAGACAAGAGGATACTTTTGGGGAAGAAACTGAAAGAGAGGAAGTACAAACAAGATAAATGCTAATACTTAAGACAAACTTCTACTTAACAGTTTTACCCAGAGTAAGCCCTACAGGAAGTTCCTAAGGATCTTAAAGAAGCTAAACAATAAGAAAATCACAACTCATAAAGTCCAAGCAGATGATCTGATAGCAAGGTCCAGGAGAAAGAACTAGGGATGACCTGACCCTTGTTCTGATACTGTGAGTGACCTTGCTAGACCAAGCTCTACAAAATAGGGTGATAAAACCTGTCCTTGGATGTCATGAGAATGCTCCAGACCATTAAAAAATTTTAGTGGAATAAGAAGTACTACATAATGGCTGAACAACAAAACTTCAAATTCCAGAGGAAATGCCAAAGGCCCATTTGTTGGTACAGAAATAGAATGAAAAACTCAAGATCCTCAAGTTTTGATGCATATCTCCCATTTTTTTGTTTTGAGGAGAACATGAAAAAGAACAAGACCTCTGATTTCACTGGTATAGGAAACTCAAAGTTGAGAAAACTCTTGTTATGGTTGAAGGTCTGCACCTTCTAGCCAACTTAAATTCTTAGACAGTTACCTAAAGCACTGAGAGTTTAGATGTTTTCCCCTGGGTCTTACAGTCAAGATGTGTCAGAGACAGGCCTTCAACCCAGGTCATCCTCACTCCAAGGCCAGTTTCCTATCCACTACTCCAGGCATGAGCTATGCCACATTTCATTCATTTTAATTCTTCCTCTAACTGGTCACAGCTTTTTACAGCTATGAATACCCTGGCTCTAGCCTCAAAACTTTTAATTTAACTAGAGAAGTGGTCTCTAAACTACTTTTTTATCAAAAACTTCTTTCAATAAACATTTTTGAGTGTACACCCCAATTTACTTATTTGTAAATCATATGCATCACTTATTATATTAATAATTATACATTATTGAATATATAAAAATGATATATTTTGAAAATATTATTTTATTTACTACAGGTAAAACTTTTTACTCTCACTTAAAAATTATTATCAGTAAAGATATATTCAGTGAAAACAAAGTTTTTGACCATGCTTCACTATTTTTGAAAATCTTCATATGACATTTGTTGACACAGCCTTTTCAAAGTCTGGTTATAAATTTAGTTTATTTTGATTGGTAGTTTTAACAGCGATCGGCTGAAAAATATACCTTACAAAGACTCCTAGATCTAAGTGGAAGAAATGAATCATTGATTGCCCTTACTAAATCATGGTAGTTACTTTTCAATCACATTCAACATTTATATAAAAGTTTTTTGTAGAAATGCAGTCAATTTCCATCTTCTCTAATGTCAATTGACTATTCTTGCAAACTAATTAGAAGATATTGTATTTTTATATTTTTAACAAATGTATTCAAAACCCACTGAAGCTCTTCATTTGGAAGACTTTTAAATAGATTAGCATATTCTTTTTCCAAGGTTTTTGAATGTGCAAGTATGATAATATTTTATATGTGCCACACGTAACATTATTTTCAGCAACCCAGAAAGGAGAAAGTAAGTATACAGAAAGAGAGGAAGGTCAATACTATCAAATGCTAGCGAGAGGTCACGGAGGATAAGATTAAGAAAAAGCAACCTGGGGCAGCTAAGTGGCGCATTAGATAGAGCTTCGGCCTTGGAGTCAGGTGGGCCTGAGTTCAAATCTGGTCTCAGAGTAGACATTTGACACTTACTAGCTATGTGACCCTGGGCAAGTCACTTAACCCCAATTGCCTTATCTAAAAGGAAAAAAATATATAGCAACCAGATTTGGCAATTAAGATATCTTTGGCTGAGGCAACTAGATGGCGCAGTTGATAGAGCTCTGAGACTAGAGTTAGGAAGACCTAAGTTCAAATTTGACCTCAGACGCTAGCTGTGTGATCCTAGGCAAGTCACTTAGCTCTGTTTACCTCAGTTTTCCTCATCTGTAAAATGAGCTGGAGAAAGAAATAGCAAACCACTTCAGCATCTTTGTCAGGAAAACCCCAAAAAGGGTCATAAAGAGTCACACACTGAAAAACAACTAAACAACAACACTAGCAGTGTGACCCTGGGCAAGTCATTTAACCTCCATCTGCATCAGTTTCTTCAAATGAAAAATGGGGATAATAACAGTACCTACCTCCTGGGGATGTTGCAAAGATCAAATGAGATAATATTTGTAAAGCACTTTGCACCGTCACCAGCACATTGTAGGTCCTTTAATAAATGCTTGCTTCCTGCTAGCCTTCCATCAGTAACTTTGAAGAAAGCAGTTTTAGTTGAGTGAAGAGTCAAAGATGACAAGGAGATTGAGAAAGACTAGAAAGCTGGGGATGCCCTCAGCAGAAATAAGGGAGTTTAGGTTAAGTTTGGAGAGGAAAAATAATGTAACAAGATCTGCAGTGCAAATCACAATTCATCCATGCCTGCTAATCCTGTGCTACAAACTTTTACACACACACACACACACACACACACACACAAAAGTTGAAGGTTGGGGTAGGGGGAATCTTTCCCACTGGTCATTGCGCTACAGCTTAGAGTCCCCCTGCTGAGAGGAAACTGGCGCAACCGTGAAGTCATCTAGATAAAGAGTGTAAAGATGTTGAGGAGTAAGAAGGAATTTTGCCTGTGTAGCTCCTGCAGGCACCTAGATAGAGGATAGACTATAACCACCCCAAGCTAACACTTATTTATCTACAGGAGGTCAGTATGAGAAGGGATGGAGATGGGAAAATCTAGGGGGAAAGCTAATCAGTTTAGATATGTTCAGTTTAAGATGTCTCCAGGACATCCAAAAATCCAATAGGCAATTGGTTATATGGGACCTTAACATTAAAGATCATACTTTAAAAAAATTAGAAGAGAAACATCATGTACTTCTCACAGCTATGGATAGGAGATGTATTCTTAACCAAACAAGAGAAAGAGACAATTACAAAAGATAAAATAGATAAATTTGATTACTTGAAACTGAAAAGCTTTACAGACAAAATTAATGCATCTAGCATAAGAAAAGAAGTGATCAAATGGAAAGAAAATACTTTGTATCACATTTCTCTGATAAGCGTTTAGTATCCAAGATATATAAACATTTAGTAAATATACGTGTAAGACGAATCACCATCAGTTCAGACCCTTTCCACCTCTTCACCAGATGATTCCAACACCTTCCAAATTTCTCTCCCTGCTTCAAGTCTCTGACTACTCCAGTTTATTATATACACTGTTGCTTATTTTTCTTAAAAGCAGATTTGACCATGCAACTCTTAGACTGAATGGATTGGCCAAAGATGGGCCAGTCATGTGATGAGAATGAGGAAGTAGCTTCCTATTGTCTGAAAAATATAATATAAACTCGATTTAGCTTTTTAAAACCGTGCACAACTTGGCCCCAATCTGCCTTTCCTGATTTACTGGACCTTACTCCCCCTTCTACACTCGGTGATTCAGACAAATTGACCTCTTTTCTGTTCACTCGCGATACTTCACTTCTCATCTCCATGTTCTTATACTGGCTGTCACCCATGCCTAGAATATACTCTCTCTTTACTCCTGTCTCATAAGTCCTTTTCTTCCATTAAGATCTAACTCACTCTCTTCTTCATGAAGCCCTTCCTGATCCCACCAATTTCAAGAGCCTTCCTTCCTATAGTACCTTGTATTTATCTACTTTGTGTGCATATGAATATTTAATAACTTTGTATTTATGCTGCATATATAATTATATATACTTGTTGTTTCTCTCATTAGAATGTAATCTCATGGCAGTAAGGATTGTTTCATTTTTTGCACTCATATACCCAGCAAGCAACACAATGCCTGGCACATAGTAAGTGCTTAATAAATTCTTGTTGATTGATTGGTTGAAGAAGGGGAAAGGCTGGATTCACCTCTTGTTCTTCTACTAAATCTAGCAACCCTAAACAATTTTTAAAAAGTTTTATTTGACTAAGACCTATTCAAAAGTATCTGCTTTTTTTTCCAGCTAGGCAATGGGGTTAAGTGACTTGCCCAGGGTCACACAGCTAGTAAGTGTCAAGTGTCTGAGGCTGGATTTAAACTTAGGTCTTCCTGACTCCAGGGTCAGTGCTCTATGGTACGCCACCTAGCTGCCCCGTACTGTGCCATCTAACTGCCCCTATCTACATTTCTCTGAATCAAAATGGTAAGGTATATTAGAGGAAAGAGGAAGAACAAAAAGAGGAGGTGAAAGAGAAGGAAGAGAAGAAGAAAAAGGAAGAAGAGGAGGAAAAGAAAAAAAAGAGGAGGAGGAGGAGGAGGAGAAGAAGGAAGAAGAAGAAGAAGAAGAAGGAAGAAGTTATTATGAAAAATAGATCCCCTAATTTATTTTCACAGGGTTTGCATGTAGTTTGCATTTTACACAATTTTTCTAAGCAAAGTTTAAAAGTTCTAGTACAAAGATCCCAAACAGGGTCATTAGAGGGACAAAACTCCTATATAAACAAGTCAATACAGAAAAATCAATAATAATCAAAGTGAGGGAGTATTCCATTTCCCAGAATGCTATTAAGAAATCATTGGCAAAGGAAGGTTGACTCTACACTCATTTTGAAAGAGGACTAAATATTTTTTTTAACGTGCCCATGTCTCCCTGATTTTTTGTATTAAAACTTTTTCAGCATGAAGCAAGTAAATCACTTTGGGTCTTAGAGCCTCAGTTTGTTCATCTATAAAACAAGGATATCTGCCCTACCTTCCACAAAAAATTATAGTAAGGACTGATCTATATCTTGCCACTGGCCCCAGATGCCTCCAGAGGAGAAAGTGAGGCTGATGACTTTGCATAGCCCTCCCTCACTTAAATCCAATTCACTTGTATGTTATGTTATCACCTCCCTGATGTCATGGTCCTCCTGGATAATGAAGGACAAACAACCTCTGTGAATAATAGTAGGAGCAACCTCACTAGAAACCCAACTGGAACTGGCCAATTGGGCAATAAGCATTTGCTAATATTAAATAGTGTTAGGCACTATAACTGTGTACGTGGGAGATAAAGACAAAAATGAGTCAATTCTGTCCTCCAGGAGCTTACATTCTATTAATGAAACAACATACACAGTTATCCCTTCTACATCATGATTTTCCCCATTGTAGTTTCGATATATCTAGGATGGCATAAGGAAGTAAATGGGAATTTGGGAGGAGTTTTGTGGAAGCTGTAGATGACATGCAAAGGCCAGCAGAGAACAGAAAAAGTTTAGAAACTCAGAAATGCATAAAATATATGTATAGTTTTGTATAATATAGCCTATGACCAAATACTTAACCCAAATTTTACACTAAGGTACTGTAAACACCCCATAAAAGAAAAAAATTCAGAATTCTACTCTGGTACAAAGAGAGAAGCAAAAAATTTTAAACAGATTTTCCAGATTGGGGGGGGGGCGGCACAATGTGGAAGGGATAACTGTACAAAGGTAATTGGTAAACTTTTTTTTTTAATCAATAGTCCCTGTCCTCAAGGAGCTTACACTCTAGTGAGGGACAGCACATGCAAATTATCAAATACCTACACAGTAACTGGAAGGCAATATTAGAGGGGAAGGCTCTAGCAGTTGTGGGGACTAAGAAAGACCTCCTGTACAAGGTTCCACCTAAACTGAAGGAAATTAGAGTGAGGTGGACGTGAGCTGGGGGTGCATTTCAGGAAGGGGGCACTCGAAAAGGCACAGAATTGGGAAATAAATGTTATGTACAGCAAACAGTATGCAGCCCAGTTTGGCTGAAGGGGAGTAATATTCAATAAACTTGGAAAGGTAGGTTAAAATCTATGTTGTAAAGGGATCCTAAGAGAGGGGTTTTTATTTCATCTTCAAGACAAGGAGTCACTGGAACTTTTTGAGTATTTCTTAACGGTAAAAAACTACTGTGAATTCAATATTGCTTCCAAGTGAATCTGTATTTTGAGAATCACAACATATATTCCAAAAAATAGTAAAAAAAATAGTAGAAATGTAGTAAAAATATATAAAATATATAGTATACACGAACATATATAAATTATATAATATAATAAACAATATATAACATATATAATATGTAATCATATATAACATATATCTTATATAATATGTAATAATATATAAAAATAGTTTTTAAATATAGTAAAAAATAGTAATTCATTTATTTTGTAATGGGAGACTAGCTTGGGAACTCAGTCCTTCTGAGCATTCCCAGAGTGCCACCAATGCAATTCCCTTATTTGGAAGAGGTCGGGAAGTCTGCTTCCTAGGGAGTCGTGGTGACTTGTACTGGAAGGGTTTTGGAAAGACTTTGGAACATTCTGGAGCTGGTGGCAGTCTGCAGGAGCCTTTTTGATTGGTGGCATAGCTGGAAGTGCATTCAAAAGGCACTAGATGGTGAGACCCTCTGCCATTCTCTTTACATTAACTGCCTCTGGAATAGTGAGCCTAGAGATACTTGAACATGCTCAAGACATATTATTATCTATCTATTTAGAGCTGGGAGGGCAGTTAAGTGTTACGGTAGATTAGAGCATTGAAACTAGAGTCAGGAAGACCTGAGATCAAATCCTGTCTCAGACAGTTACCAGGTATGTGAGCCAGGGCAAGTCATTTAACCTGTCCCAGTCTCAGTTTCTTCATCTGTAAAATGGAGATAATAATAGCACCTATCTTCCAAGGTTGTGATGAGGATGAAGTGAGATATTTATAAAGCTCTTAAAGTGCTTTATGTTAGCTATTATTGTTATTATTAGAAAGGACCTTAGGTGATATTAGCTTATTTATCATACTGAGCCATTTAATGAAATGACTGGTTTATATATGGTTTTGAATACCCTCTAGTTCTCCCACAACCCACATGCTGAGAACTACTACGCTAGACCTTGCTGAAAAATGGGACAATAACAGTCAATAAACCTAAATTTTACAGATTAAGTTCCAGCTTATGTTTAATTATCAGGTACTGTGGATATGCTGACATCAAGTGGTTGACATAAAGAATGAAAGTAATATGAGCTACACTACACTGACTGAAAATCATAATCTGCTACTTATCCAGTTCCCAAGTCCAGGCAGAAGAAAACAAAGCTGACCCAAACATTGGTTGAAATGGGAACAGCCATGAGAAATCAGAAAATCAACCCTTTTCCAAATAACAAAAATCCTGAATTTCAAGTTTTCTAGGTTGAGGATGGAAAAAAAAAAAAATACAACAACTGAGCAGTATAATCCACAACATTGTTATCAACACTGCACTGAGCCCAAAGAGTAGTGTGAGTCCAATTCCTGCCGCCCTATAAATTTTTGCTACATTTATAGAAGGGTCTGAATTACTGGATGGGGTTCTTGGAGCACTTGGTGTATTGGGTGACCTAATAACTTACTTGATTACTGTGGTTCAGAAGGATATTAGAAAATGTTTTCTTAGTATTAGAAGGAAGGTTTAAAGAGGAGACCTTCTCCCAATTCAAAAAGAAAAGAAATGAAGAGAAAAGAAAAGAGTTGCCCCCAATTTGTGGATAACAAATATTGACTTTTGTACATAGGTACAAATACTGCCACCAGCAACTTTGGAAAGCATTGCAAGGGAAAGAGCACAGGGCAAGGAGTGCTTTTCCTGAGAAAACCTGCTTCTTTGGTATTTAGAGGGATTATAGAAAGATAGGTATACTAATACAATGTAGGTGAAACTGAGTATTGATCCATCTATTCCGGAAAGCAATTTAGAGTAATGTGAAAAACGTGTCTAAAACACGCATTTGCTTTGAGCCAGAGATCCGATGACCAGGCACACTCCAAGGAGATCAAAGACAGAAAGAAATACACCAAAAATATGTACAGCAACATTTTTTAGTAGCAACGGATTGTAAACAAACTAGACACTCATCAACTGGGGAGTGCTACTAAGTTAAAAATAAAAAATAAAAAATAAAGTTTTCTTTGTGAAACTTTAGGCAACGGGTTTATTCAGACTTTTGTTTGTTTCTCTCTAGAAAGCATGTGAGATAAAGCAGTGCCCTCAACTTTATCCCAAGTCAAATATAACCGCAGGCTATGAGAAAGAAACAATTCATTCCTGGGGCCAAATAAGAAAAAAATTATTTTAATCATACATCTCATTATCAGATCTTTGAGTGAAACATTTGAATGTCTCACCATTGATGGTCTTTTTTCTGCCTTTGTAGTATTAAGTGGATCAGAAGACCAATTAATTGATTTGTTTTTCCATTCGTCTTTCTTCCTTTCTATTTTTCTCTTTTCAGTCCTCTAACTTGAAAAACTTTAATCCAGTCATGTTTGGTAAAGGTCTAAGAGCTGAATACCCTCTAATTCATAGTAGCTTATTAAGTGCAGCAGAGACGACTGAAATTTTTTCTCTGCCTCAACATGAGCTTTTCTTTGCATGCTGCTTGTTTTCATTAATGGGTAATCACTTAATTCTTCTCCATTTATTAATTAGGTTTATTTAAAGAAGAACAAAATTAATCATTTTGATGTTAGTACCCTCTTAAGTTAATTTGATTGGAGCTGACTAGCAGGAAGTCCTGTGCTTTTTCCTATTGTGATTTCCTCTATCATCTAGGTGTTTTTCAGCTTTTCTTCAGATCTGTGGTATTGTAGAGCTTCTAACTTTGCAAAAAAGGTAAGAAGGCACATTTATTGAGCTCTCATACTGCCTATGCCAAACCTTTTACCATACAAAATAAGACTGGTGCCTGCTTCTGCAAAAGTCAACATCAAGATAAGCTTAGGGAAGTCTAATTTAGCACAAGAAAGATAAATATCTAGATACAAAAGAAACCCAGTGAGATCAAAATAAAATGAGTAAACATTTGTATAAGACATAGGTTTTACTAATGTTTTTGAATTTGCATATAGAGGGTAAATGTGACAATAGCTAATAAGAAAAATTAAGAAAGTAGGCTTTGGGGGGCTCTTTGAAGGGGAAAATTGGGGCAATGTAGTGAAATTGGAGAAAGAAGGGATCCTTCCAGGTATATGTAGCTACATTAAACTGGGAAAACCAGGTCAGAGGAATTATTAGTTATTCTGACTTTTCAAAATAAGTGGAAAGATAAGAGAGTTGAGAGGTTAACTAGGCCTGGGAGATGTTGAAGATGAATAATAAGATCAAAAAGTCCAAGAGTAATGTGGTTGCAAAAAAAGGAAAGAAAAAAGAAATAATATAAACATATTAATTATCTGTTGACTTTTCTGAGGATCCTCACCTGAAAAGGTAGGAAAACGCTGACTGAAAGGGAAATTATTAAACTTTGCTTAATTTTATCTGGCTCTTGAAAAGTTTTCTAAAATTAATTCTCTGTTGGGGACCTCTCCCTATATATTAGAGAGATAGGGACTACACCTGTGACTTTGTTACTGAAGAGAAATCCGAGATGAGAAAACTCACTCTAACAATGCAGGTCAATGTCTCCCTGCAATTTATGGTTGTAGAGAGTTGCCTAGAGCCCTGGGCAGTTAAGTGACTTGACCAGGGTCACATGACTGGTATGTGGTCAGGGTGGGATTTTAACTCAGGTTTTCCTGGTTGAGCACTACCTCTCTATCCACAATGACAAGCTAACTTTATATTCATTCATTTGTATTTAATTTTTTTTCTTCTGTGTATCAGTTAGCATGAGCTAATGTGTCCCCAAATAGGATATATATGTATGTGTATGTGTGTGTATATATATATATACATATATTTATGTATCTGTATATATATGTCACTGTGTGTATGTGTGTATATGTATGTATGTATGCATGTGTATACGTATGTATAAATCCATATTTCCATAGTGGCAAAAAAAAATTTTTTTAAGTACCTAGCATTAATACCCTAAAAATCCACAAGATGGGTGTGCTGCTCCAGCAAAGGGGAAGTTTTTCTTTGTGGTCCAGTCACTTAACGAAATTTCACATCCTGGTAAAAGACATAAAAAAACAAAGAAACTCATTATGACACAGTTATCTAGTTTTAGAAAAAGAAAATATAACAAAATCTAGGAACTGGGGGAAAATGAAAATTTTAGATATTAGTAAATCACATGATTAGAAATTTTCTTAAAATTTCTGATTAGAAGCCAAGGAGAAATTGATGCTAAAGGTGAAAATACTGAGCCCACATGGAGAGTATAGTAACACAGCAAAATTAAAAGAGACAAGCCAATGAGAGGAAAAATTCATTTTTCAAAAAATGGAAAGATCACCCAAGTGAGGAAAACAGGATTGTCTACAAATTATGGCAGGACAGGCACAAAGTAGAAATTAGAAAAGTGGAAAAAATAATTTGATGGTGGATTGAAAAGGTCCACTTCTTCACCCTTATTATCTCTCCCCTCCCCATCTTTCTGCTTCTCTCTCTTTTCCCATCTTTTCCCCTTAGATCTTCCTCCTTTTCTGTTTCTTTTTCCTGGATGATCCTCTCTGCTTCTGCTTTTCCTTGTCCTGGAATTCTTCCCTTCTTTCCTCCTCTTCCTGAACTTCCACAATATGGAATTGAAACATAGTCTCTAATTTGTTATATTTAAGTGGATGAATTGAATTTTTTTAGTGATGAATTGAATTTTTAAAAAAAATTTCCTCCTCTCATCTGACCTATTCAATCAAGTAATGAGCAAACATTTATTAAGGGTTTTCTAAGTGCTAGGCACCACGCTAAGTACTGGGGATTTAGAAGAAAGAAAAGAAGAAATAATATACAAAATATAAGAAATCATGCTAGGTAATTGTGCTATATTTTAGAGAATCTAGGTAAGATGGGCAACCATGAAAAAAAGTAGCTTAGCAAAACAATAGACACAGTGACTAAAAATAATGTAAATGGAAAGAAAAAGAAGGTAAAGGAGACTTCCGCTTCCGGGAGCCAAGATGGCAGAGTAAAAAGGTAGTCGCTCTCACCCTCCCCTATTAACTTCTGAAAACCCAGAAAATACTACCCCAGAAAAAACCCTGGAACAGCAGAACCAGAAGAAAGACAGGGAGCAGCAGAGCAGTAGCCCAGGTAGCTTGAGGGATTAACAGGAAAGCCCCTCTTACCCTGGGGGAAGGGGAGCAGTACAGAATGGGGAGGCGCCCCAGCCAGCTAGGGGAAAGCCCCACGTTAGCACACCAGGAGGAAATCCTGGTGCCTCCGCATTCTACAGCAAACCAGTCTCCCAGTGCCTCAACAAAAATAAGGAAAGCAGTACAACAAAAGGGCCCCAGGTGGATAAACTCCCTGTAGCATTCATCTGTAAGGAGCTGAATAAATCAACCTAGAGTTGCCTGAAAGTTCCAGCCTTGCTGATTCCAGCCCAACACCAGGTAAGCTGTTAGAACCCTACAGCCTCCAACTGCCAATCAGGAAGAGATCCTGAAGCCCAGGCAAACACCAACACCAGGATCTCCGAGTGCCTCAGTGAGAGCAAGGGAACTAGTGGAAACCAGCTCAGAAAACCACCAGGTGCCTCGACATTCTATGGCAAAGGAGTCTCCCAGTGCCTCTGCAGAACTAAGGGAGGCAGCTCTGCAAGGGGCCCCAGGCAGATAAACACCCTGCGGCACCCTTCTAAAAGGAGCTGAAGAATGCTAAACGAAAAGAAAAACAGGCAACTAGAATTGCCCGAAAGTTCCAGCCTTGCTGATTCCAGCCCAATACCAGGTAAGTTGCCAGAACCCTACAGCCTCCAACTGACAACATAAGAAGCCCCAGTGCACAAAGCCAGTGGCCAAGACCTAGGATCCCAATACAAGAAGCTTGGGTCAGTGCCCTCTGCTCCCCAGCAGGAGAGCTCAATCTCTTTAGAGGCCAGGGAATAAAGAAACACCATGACTAAAAAGAAACATACGATAGATTCATATTATGAGAAGAGTGAAGATCAAGACAAAAATTCTGAAGAGGATAACATTATCAACAAACCCACATCTGCAACATCAGAAGGGAATATGAACTGGTCTGAAACTCAAGAAGGATTTTAAAAGTCAAATGACAGAGGTAGAAGAGTCCTTAAAAAATACAATTGGCCAGTTGGAAAAAAAAGTACACTGAAGAAAACAAGTCCCTTAAAAATACAATTGGTCAATTGGAGAAGTATAAACACTAACAGAAGAAAACAATCTGTTAAAAATTAGAATTGCACAAATGGAAACTAATGACTCTATGAGAGAGCAAGAATCAGTCAAACAGCAACAAAAAAATGAAAAAATAGATGAAAATGTAAAATACCTCATGGGTAAAACAACTGACCTGGAAAATTGATCTAGGAGAGACAATTTAAAAATTATTGGTTTACCTGAAAATCATGATGAAAAAAAGAGCCCGGACAGTATCTTTTAGGAAATCATAAAGGAAAACTGCCCTAAAGTCCTAGAACGAGAAGGTAAAATAACCATAGAAAGAATCCACCGCTCACCAGGTGGTGAAAGAGATCCCAAATTGAAAATGTCAAAGAATATAATAGTCAAATTCCAAAACTACCAGATCAAAGAGAAAATATTGCAAGCAGCCAGAAAGAAACAATTTAAATATCATGGAACCACAGTCAGGATTACACAGGACCTTTGCAGCTTCTACATTAAAAGACCGTAGGGCGTGGAACATTATATTCCATAAGGCAAAGGAGCTTGGATTGCAGCCAAGGATCAACTACCCAGCGAAAATGAGCATGATTTTTCAGGGGAGGAGATGGATATTCAGTGAAATAGGGGACTTCCAAACCTTCCTGATAAAAAGACCAGAGTGCAATAAAAAATTTGATCTTCAAGTACAAGATTCAAGAGAGACATAAAAAGGTAAATGGGTCAGAAAGATACAATATGTTGTTAATAAGGGCAAACTGTTTACATCCCTACAAGGGAAAATGACATTTGCAACTCTTGAGAACTGTATTGTTATTATACCATATTGAAGGAGTATACATAAAGGGGATGGATATAAGTTGACTTTGATGTAATGATAAAAAAAATCTAATCAAGTAGGTTAAATGGATCCAGGTAAGTGGATTAGTCTCATCTAAGAAAATGTACTAAGAAAGGAGGAGGCAGACAAGGGTAAATTACATTATAGGAAAAGACACAAAACCTATTACAGCAGAGGGAAAGAAAGGAGGGGGATGAGCATTGTTTTAACCTCACTCGCATCAGATTTGGCTCAAGAAGGGAGTAATATAATCAATTAGGTATAGAAATCTAACTTGCCCTATAGGCAGTAGGAGGGAAAAGGGAAAAGAAAAGGGAGGGGGGATAGAAGGGAGGGAAGAAGCAGTAAGGGTAAAGGGGAAGAAAAGGGAAAGGGCTAATAGAAGAGAGCAGGGACTGAAGGAGGCGGTAGTCAAAAGAAAAAAATGAAATAAAATTAAAAAAAGAAAAAGAAGGTAAGGGAGAAAATGAGGGAAAGAAGGGATAGAGAAATAGAGGAAAGAGAGAGGAAGGAAAAAGGAAGAGCCTTCGCACCTGCTTACATTCTGATGGAGGAGAAAACATATACATAAATAGGCACATACAAGATTGACAGTAGATGAAAGGTAATATTAGAGAAGGTAACAGCAGCTGCGGACCCAAGAAAGGCCTTGGAGGAGCTTTAACTTTGTCTTGAAGAAAGCCTGGGATTTTAAAAGGGCAAAGTGGGGAGGGAGAACATTCAAGGCATGGGGAAAGCTATTGTAAAGGCTCATAGATGAGAATTATGTGTATGAAGACAGCAAGTATGGCTGGATTGTAAAGTATGTAGAGAGAAGTAATGTGTTAGGGGTAATGTACAGGTAAAGAAAAGTAGAGGCCAAGCCATGAAGAAATTTAAATGCCAAAGAAGTTTATCTTTGATCCTAGAGGTCATGGGAAGCCATTAGATTTATTGAATAGAGATATGCCTTTGATTAGTATATACCAGGCACTGTGTTATAGCTAAAGATACAAAAAGTGACAAGACAGTCCTTGCCCTCATGGAGCTTACAATTTAACGGGGGAGAAAACAAGCGGTGTGTGGAACATAGACTGAAATAAGGAAAGACATGAGGCAAGGAATCTCTTTAGTTTGATTTCTTGCTGGCTTTCCCTGCATGTCCGTGTTTGTGTGCCCCCTGTTGGATGTGTCATTGGGAAAGTCTTGTGCATTGGGTTATGCTGTAAACTTTCCTTAGGTCTTGAGGATGAATGTAAAGAAGACGAGCAGTGATGATTCAGACATAAAGTCAATGAATGTGGAATGAAGGAGAGCCAAGAAAACAATATACAACAATATAAATGGAACAGAAAAAAAAATCAAAAATGAATGATGCCTTATTAAAAACTAGCATGGCTCAGAAGAAGAGATATGTAAGATACTCCCATCCCACCCCTTTGCAGAGGTAGGAGGTCCACAAATGTTGGACATTGAAAATATTTTTAGACTTTTTTGATATATTGATCAGCTATGCTTATTTTTCCTTCTTTTTCTTTTTTTTTCTTTAAAACATTTATTATATGGGATGACTCTCTGGGACAGGAAATGATACTGGAAGAAACCATAATGGTGTTTTAAAAAATACATCAAGAAAATATTATTTAAAAAATAAAACTACCGTAATAGTTCAAAGCAAGAGGTTGTGGGGGGGTTTGAACTAAGGTTGTGACTGTATGAGTAAAGAGGAGATGTTTGGAGGAAGAAATTAAAAGATTTTTGTCCCTTGCCAAAAAAAAAAAACCAAACCCAAATTCACAAACCCTCTAAATTGCTTTTTATTTGTGTGTGATTTTTGTATGTATGGATCAGTTGTTTACCTTACCTTGTCATTTTAGAATGATCCTGAATTTCCAGTCTTTAGTTTTTGTGTACAGAAGATGATTAGGAGATCAACTTGACAAGCTTACACCACGGTGATCTCTCACCATAGGATCATTGATTTATGGGAGTAACATCATAGTTTATCTACTCCAACTTCCTCATTTTACAGATGACAAAACCAAAACCTAGAGAGGTAAAGGAACTTGCCCATATCACACAGAGAGTAAATAGGAGAGACTGGATTTGAATGAAGCTGTTCTGACTCTTTCCACTGTACTGTGTTTTCTCCACATGGAACTTGATAGCATCTCACAATGAAAGTTTGGGCATTATCCATTGAAAACTTTCTGGAAACGATTAAGGACATTTCCTGGGCATCAGATATGATTTGTTTGGCCAGGTGGTTGCAGCCAGGAGCCACCCTTTTGAGCTGACATATAAAAGGATGTCACAGCCTCTGGGTTTTCGTGAAATTTTTTTTTTTAAGCTGTCTTTTTCCCTTTCCTGAGCACCAATCAGAGACCACAGATCTGAGAGTAGACTTTGGTCCTTGGCAGATACCTGTGCATTATCAGCACAGGTCGCCCCCAGGGACAAATGAGTAATCCCCACTCAGTCCCAGAGATAGCAGCTTCAGCCCAAGAGATTTTAGAAGCTGGGACAGAGAATTCCTAGACCAAGACCCTCGAATGGACCCAGCTCTGAAAAAGCAGTGGCAGAGGCAAATGTTCTCAGTCATGCAGCAGTGATGGAAAGGGGAACTGTGGTCCAAGTGGTGAGAGTCCCTAAACCACAGCCTCCTGGAGTGGGGGAGGAGAGGACGGAATTACACTTCCTGGGCAGTGCAATCCAAGAATTCAGCCTTCTAGCAAAAGAAGAACAGTTTCTTGGGTAGAACTAGGGATTGCCTTTCTCTAAGAATCCCAAAATTTAAGAGTTCCAGGATCTAACTGGTACCTTCTAGACAGAGAAGGGGTATATATGGGCAATGACAACCTTCAATCAATCAGCAAACATTTATTAAGTATAGTACAATGGAAGGCACTGCACTGGAGATAGACATACAAAACTGAGAACTTACACATTCTACTGGGGTGGGGGTAGGGGATGGAGAGATATACAGACAGATGAGAATATGCAGAATAGATACAAAATGAATACACTATGAAGGAGAAATGGGGGTTTAACAACTGGGAGAATCAGAAAAGGTGTTTTGAAGGAGGTGACACTTGTATTAAACCTTGAAGGGAGTTAAAGGTGTCTAAAGGAGGAGGTGAGAAGGAAAAGCCTTTTAGGAATTGCAGAAAGCTTATGCAAAACCATAGAGGCAAGATAGAATGATGAACAGGAAATGGCAAGTAAGCCGGTTTAGATGGATTCTATAGAGTATGTTATGGAAATAAAGTGTAATAGGCTTTAAAAGATATGCTGGACTAAAAAAGGAAACAACTGAGGGGAAAATTCTTGTTAGCAAATTTCTTTGATAAAGGTCTCATTTCTAAGATTTATAAGGAACTAATTCAAATTTGTAAGAGCTATTCTCCAACTGATAAATGGATAGAGAAGATACGAATAGACAGCTTCTAAGGAAGAAATTCAAGTTGTCAATATCCATGTGAAAAAATGCTCCAAATCACTAATAGAGAAATGGCATTTGCAATAGTTTTCTAAAGATTCCTTGCCTCATGTCTTTCCTTATGTCTTTCCTCATGTCTATGCTCCACACACTGCCCGTTTTCTCCCCAACTAGATTGTATGCTCCTTGAGGGCAAGGACTATCTTTTGCCTTTTTTTGTATCCCTAACACTTAGCACAGTGCCTGGCATATGTTAAGTTATTTAGAAGCAACTCTGAGGTTCTATTTCATATATATACCAGCTTGGCAAAATTGACAAAAAAGAAAAGTGACAAATGTTGAAGGGGCTGTGAAAACAGACACATTAATGCATTGTTAGTGCAGGTGTGAATTGGTCCAACCATTCTGGAAAGCAGTTTGGAACTATGCCCCCCAAACTAACTAAATTGTGCATACCCTTTGACCTACTAATACTATTACTAGATTTATGCTACTGCAAAATCAAAGAAAGGAAAAAAAGGAGTCATACGCACAAAAATACAGCAGCTTTTTTTTGTCATTGCAAAGACCTAGAAACAAAGAAAGTGCCCATCAACTAGAGAATTACTGAATTAATTGTGGCATATAAATGTAATGGGAAACTATTGTTGTGAAAGAAATTACAAAAGCGATAGGTTCAGAGAAATTGGGGAAGACTTGTACCACACTGATACAAAGTGAAATGAGCAGAACTAAGAGAACAATTTATACAACAAGAATATGGTAAAGACAAACAACTTTGAAAGACTTAAGATCTCTTGATCAATGCAATGAGCAACTATGATTCCACAGGACTGAAGATGATCTATGTTACCTACTTCCTGACAAAGAGGTGATGGAATCAAAAAGTGGAAAAAGACATACATTTTTTTTTGACATGGACATTGTAGGAATTTGTTTTGCTTGACTATGCATGTTTGTTACAAGGATTTTTTTTTCCTTTAAGATTGGAGAGGATGGATGCTCTCCAAAAAGAAATGTTTGTTAATTGAAAAATAAAGATATACTGATGCTGTAAGATTTATGAAAGAGATGGTTTTTGAGAAACCTGGGAAAACATAAGAAGTGATGCAGAATGAAATGAACAGGACCAGGAGAATAATTTATATGATAACAACAACATCAGAAAAGCAAAGAATTTTGAAATATTTAAGAATTCTGATTAATGGAAAGAACAATTATGATTCCAAGGAATTGATGATGAGGTATATGCAGCAAATTCACTCACCATCTAAGAGCCAGGCTGCCTACATCTCCCCTTCAGGGTTCTGATGAGTAAGGGTATCTTTCTCTAATGCAGTAGGCTTGAGCCCCACTTCCAGGTGTGTTTCCTCCTGCTATTAGACATTGATTAGTTTCCCAGTTCCCACTGACTAGCTTTCCAGTTCCATTTAGCCAACTAACATCAATTGGCTTTTACAAATGGATATTTTCTTAAAAGATATGGTCCCTGAGCATTTAAGCGACTTGATAGTGCCTCAACCCACATCTTCCTGACTGAGTAGCCAACTTTCATTTTTTGGGGGGAAATGGGGAACAAAATCAGTATTAAGTGACTTGCCCAGGGTCACACAGCTAGTAAGTATCTGAGGCTTATCTTTTGCTTCAGTTCTTACCTAGCTTTTAGCCACTAAATGGCTGTTGCCTCAGACAAACTGAGACCTAGGAAAGACTTCAGCTTAAAAAGGCCAAAGTCTTCCACTGCATCCAAGGCCATTTTCAGTCATCCTGACTTATATCTTGCCATTGGACTCAGATGACTTTGGAGGAGAGAGTGAGGCTGATGACTTTGCACAGCCCTACCTCACTTAAATCCAGTTCACTTGCAAGTCAAGAAATCACCTTCCTGATGTCATTGGTCCTCTTCAAGAACAAAGAACAATAACAATTTATTTGACCATAACTTCCTATTTTTTCTAGTTCTCCCTTTTACCCAACTCCTCAAACTCATTCTCTGTCCTCACCACAGTCTCTTGTTTTTTCTGTGAGATAGAATAAAAAGCTGTCCTGTTCTCAATATATACATTATTACATTTAGTGCTTGCACAGAGGCTGGGACCTTTTTACCCACCTCAGTGAAGACCTAGACATGAGCTAGATTTAAGCTGTTTTCTAAGATTTTCCAGAGGTTTTGGATGAGAGCAAAATGAGCCAAAGATAGAGTGATCCAAGGGGCTGCCTGGTGTATGTAAACAAAAGTCCACAGATGCTGAATAAGTAACGTGTTAACAAGCACATTAACTGGAGATAGTGAAGAGATTACTGGCTGATCACCCTGCAACACCAACAGTCTTCTTTCCTTCCTCTCTCACTCCCTCCTACCCCAATGGCAGTGAACTTCGAACTTTGAACTTTCTTTACTTGCTTAACTCTCCTGAAAGACCCACTGATATGCAGCTGGACTCCACTGAACTAGCCTGGACAATCAGAATGGCGGGCTGCTTTTGGATGCTGCAGTTATGTTTCCTTACCTTCTCTCTCCATCAGTCAGAGCAGTCAGGTAGGATGTTGGATTCTACTGTATTACTATCTTCCTTTGCCTTTCTGCTGATGGCTTTTTTGAGACAACCCAGAAGCATATCTGAGAGGTGGTGATTTTTTTTTTCAGGGAGCAAAATTAGTACACTGTCTTTTTTCATTGCTAGAAGGATCCTTTTTATCCCCTTTCCCATTCTATATCAATTTCACTGAAATCCCCTTTTAAAGTCTGTGAAACAAAATTATCTGGAATCCTATTTAATGGTAGCCTAAGCAGTGTAAAAATCATATTTTTCTTTACAACCTGCCATTTTACCCTCTCTCCCAAATGGTCTAAGAGACTTTCTCATATAAGCATTTATAATTATTGAACTTATCTGAGCCTATGATCAGAGATGAGTGTACTTCTCTGCAATAATAAAATAAAGAAGAGAAGCAAATGAAAAAGAAGAAAGGAGAGACAAAAATATTCACAGTCAATTTATTAACTTTGAAAAGCAAACAGGAGAAATAAGGTCTTATGTTCACCAAAAGGATTAAATATTTTCAATAAATCAAGTGATTAGAATCTTCTCATTTGAAATAAAATGATACTGATTATAACAGCAATCTTCTAGATTACAAATATCTGATTATACATTTGATATTTACCAAGAAATTAAATATATCTATATTTCACAGAAAACAGAATTATAGGATGTTAGAAGCAAAAACTAAATCAGAAAATCTAAAAAAAAGATAATCATTAAGGAAAACACTTAAAAATATACAAAAGAGTAAAGAAGGAAATTCAGAAGGATACACAGACAAGCTTTATTACTATCTTGTGAAATTTAATGAGTATATTTAAAACCTATATGTTAATAGAAGTGCATAGCTTCATATATACAATCCATTTTTCAGTTTTTGTTTATTGAAATGTCAATGCTTGTTTAATTCATAATAAAAGGGATAAATTTTCAAATAATAGATCTAGCCCAGATCCCTCATCTTACAGATGTGAAAACTGAGGTCCACTTTGAAAAGAAAGTATAAAAAATAAAGTTATGCTAATCATACTAAATTACAAAAATGATTTCAAAGAAAAATTTTATGAGACTTTCCCAAGGTCACAAAGCTAGTTAGTGCCAGAGTCAGGACCTTTTTGGTATTTTAAATTCATGTCATATTTTAGTATAGATTCACCTCTCTCTAGTGGAAAAATGAACTTAAATGAAAGGAAAAGGTATTTGCATTAGCACAAACGTCAATTAGTTCTGGGATTTTCTTTTATTTTCCAAATATCCATACATTCTCGACTTTTTGAAAAGCAGAGATCTAACAATTCTTGAATGATCTCTAAGTGTTGACCTCACCTCCTTTCTTGCCCTGCTTTCCAGTATTTTGGCCGGCTTCTAAGGCAAATGAAGTTATAGTAAGAACGAAACGTGCCAGATCATTTATTTTGGAGGAGATTTTAAAGGGGAATTTGGAAAGAGAATGCTTCGAAGAAAAATGTGTTTATGAAGAAGCAAGAGAAGTCTTTGAAAACAATGAAAAGACTGTATGTACTACTTTTTTTCCCCATTTCTACTTGTTTCACCTTTTGCTGTCTTGCAGAAATTTCTTATCTCAAAGCAACAAAATTTAATTAGTCATGTATTTTAGAGGGGACATTTCCTTCCACTACTCCAACAAATTATCAGGTGAATTAATCTAGCATCTGTACTTGAGACCCTAACTTTTTAATTAGCTCAACCAAATCACACTCAACACAAATGCATATGGAGAGAGCAAGGCCAACTGTGCTCCAGTGTTATAGCAATGTTTCTTCCAAACTTGGCAAGTTAGCGGCAGTTAGCTTTAGACATCATGCATAGCAAGAGATTTTCCCCTGCTAAGCTAGAAATTAATATGTTTAACAGAAAGGCCTACTTGTCTCAAAAAGGTCAAACCACTTTTTGAGAACAAAATAACCTTTCTTAGGACTGGACTCCTACATAAAAATTTCATCATGATTTACTATTTGGATTAGTTATATTGCTTGACACATGTGACCAGGTATGCATTGGAAGTAGTTCAAGTCAGGGGCATATCCATTTTAAACAACTCCCTAGTTCATTGGAAGTTAGCTTAATTAGGGTATAAGGTGAGAACATTTCTGGTTCTTAATGGTAAAATATTTAATTTACATTTTGCATTTTTACTACTATACAGTCCTGAGAAAATTATTTTAATAGTTTTGAATAAAGGTTTCCATCTGTGACTACAAAGTTTGCTTTAACAATTTTCCAAGCGTTCTGACCCTCTTACATGGTGAACTCATCAGAAGTTGGCTGTGTTCACTTGTAGTTATAAGAAATTTATAGTGTACTGCTCTGATTTCCCTTGGAAGGGGTTCCATGTATTTGCAACTCGTATTTCCTATCAAGATTTCATAAAGCAGAGGCAGGAACAAGGCATTGGTGTGTCCACCAATGAACACGTGTTCTCTGTGTTCTAAAACTGTACTCTATGCCTTGTGCTATTCTCTGGAGGTTTTCTGGCTTCCCTATCATTCAGATAACTTTATTTATTACCAAAATACACCCCAAAATAAAAAGCAAAAGCAAAAACAAACCAAAAAATTACATACTATAGAGAGTGGAATTCCCTGGCATTCAAATTATGTGTATTTTTTTAAAAAGTATCATTTAACCCTACTTATCAGTCTACCTTTTTTCCACGGCTCCTTCCAGCTATCAAACAGCAAGCTTTTATTAAGCACCCACTAAGTACCCACTGTGTTAGGTCCTGGGGATACAAAGACAAAATGAATCGGTCCCTACCCTGAAGGGGCCAAGGGGGATTTTGTGTGTGTGTATGTGGGTGTGTGTGTGTGTACACACACACCCACATACACACACACACGCCCCATACCACCCCATACCACATCACACCATACCACACACATACAAACACATCAAGCAACAAACATTTATTAAGTGCCTTACTTTGTGTCAGGTACTAAGTGGGGGAAGGGATCTTAAAGTCAGTCAGTATTCAGAGCAAGATGAAACTTCGTGGTTGTTTTTATGCCATTAAATCACTGTTAAATTCTAAAGAAACAATTTCATGTGCAAATCTCAGTCAGACTTCCTTAAGGCCTTTGCTGTCAGTGAAGAGCTAGGAACAAACTTCTTTTGAAAGAATTTAGCATATTCAGAACCCTAAACAAATAGGATCAGAGATGTAAACGGAGGAATGTACTGGTAAATGTTTAATAACAGGCCAGGACTCAGGAAGACTCATCTTCCTGAGTTCACATCTGGCCTCAGACATTTACTAGCTGGGTGACCCTGGACAAGTCTCTTCACCCTCTTTACCTCAGTTTCCTCATCTGTAAAATGAGCTGGAGAAGGAAATGGCAAACCACCTCCAGATCTTTGCCAAGAAAACCCCAAATATGGTCACAAAAGGGAGACACATCTGAAAAACAACTGAACAACAATAACAATTTGGGGGGGAGGGGAATGTACCCACACGCTTTTAAATTCAATCTGCATTATTAACACTTTTTGAAATTCAATCAACAGAACAATAAATCAAGCCCTGATTTATAGCATTTGGTGTCAGTGCTCATGATGAAAACATAACGAAGGTCTCCAAGAAGGGGTTAGAACCAGATGCAGTATATCCTTCTACAGAAAGAATTTCGAGATGACTTAACCCCTTCATTTTACAGATGGGGGACCTGAGGTTTGAAGTGGGGTAGAGTGACTCAAATTGACTCATTAGAAGGCTAAATGCTTAGACTACAGGCCCACTCCCCAACTTCATTTTTTATTTTTTAATTGATTTATTTTTAAATCATTTTAATTTCCATATATGTCCCACTCTTACCCAGAGAGTCATTCCTTGTAACAAAGGTTTTTTAAAAGAAATAGAGGAATAAAGCAGTTTACCATAACAAATATCAACATATTAACTGTCACATAGTATACACAATGTTCCATACCTATAGTCTTTCACTTCAGTAGCTTTAAAAAAACCAAACTAAAACAAAAAATTAAAAAACCACCACTATCATTTTTCTTTGAGATGTCTTAGTGTTGCTCTTTCCCTATCCCTCTTGGTTGTCACTAGGATACTAATAAAAGGAACAAATTATGTTTGGCTACTTCACAGCTAAATTTGAGAATATCTCTGGTGATTTTTCGTGATTTAAAATTTTTTCAGATGGTAGTTGATAGCTTGTATTTTTTACTTTGATAATTATTCACACACTTGAGTATATCTCTTGATCATATATATTTGTGCCAGCTCCCTATAGATTTTGAAGGTCAAACTTTTATTAAAGATATTTATTGCAAATATTTTTCTTTTCTTTTTTTTTTTTAAAGGCAATTGGGGTTAAGTGACTTGCCCAGGGTCACACAGATAGTAAGTATCAAGTGTTTGGTCTGAGGCCAGATTTGAACTCAGGTCCTCCTGACTTCAGGGCCAGTCCTCTATCCACTTCGCCACTTAGCTGCCCCGAGTCTCCAGTTTTAATGGGCATAATAGCCTGGTTATATCACCAGTCAGTGCCTCCCTTCTTCCATCAGACACAAAGGAAAAAGGAAGTCTCAGATGCAATGAATGAAAGAGAGTAAGCCTTGGAGTTAGGAGGGTCCTGGGTCCAAATCCCACCTCCAGCACTTAATAGACAGGTGATCTAATTACCAACCATTTAACCTTTCTGATCCTGAGTCTTTCATCTGTAAAATGGGAACAATAATACCTATGGCACCCACCTCACAGGGTTATCGTGAAAATAAAATGAGGCAATATATGTGTATCTAAATCTATATCTAAAACACTTTGTAAATCTTAAAGCACTATGCAGCTATTATTCTTATTCTTATTATTAGTGTTGAAATATACTTTTAAGTGTAGTATGAATCAAGGAATCAGACTATGTAGCCCGGTTTAATCTAATGTTTACACTGTCTTCAGATCTTTAACCACGTCTTGCCAACAGATGTACTTACTATATACCAGGCCTCATGGTTTGGATCTTTTTAAAAATTAGTTTGCTCTTTTCCATGAGTCTTAGCTGGTGATAAAGTGAATAAAAATAAACATCCTCTTCTCCTTATTTGGCACATTTTGGCACGTATTTGCTATTCAACCTGGGCAAATAGGAGTGTTATTTTCTCATGGTGTTTGCTTATTTCCTGGCCTTTAAAGCGATTAAGCTCTTCTGCTGGGGAGCAGAGGGCACTGACCCAGGCTTCTTGTGTTGGGAGCCTAGGGCCTGGTTGCTGGCTTTGTGTGCTGGGGTCTCCAATGTTGGCAGTTGGAGGCTGTAGGGTTCTGGCAGCTTATCTGGTGTTGGGCTGGAATCAGCAACACTGGAACTCTAGGGGTAGGATTGGGTAGTGTGACTCCTCGAGATTTCCTGCTCACCTTGGGCTTTTCCTTCCTTTCACCTTCTTCAGCTCCTTTCAGATAGATGGTGCAGGATGTTTATCCGCCTGGGGCCCCTTGGGGGGCTGCTTCCCTTACTTTTGCTGAGGCCCTGGGAGAGCCAGTTCCTGTAAAATGCTGAGGCACCTGGTGGTTTTTCAAGCTGGTTTCCACCGGTTCCCCTGCCCTCAGTGAGGCACTTGGGGGTCCAGGTGTTGGTGTGTGTTTGTGTGCTCCACCACCTGGGTTTCAGGATCTCCTCCTGGTATACTGAGGTGGGGCTTTCCGCTAGCTTACTGCTTCCCCTTCCCCCAGGGCAAGAGGCGCCTTTCCTGTTAATCCCTCAAGCTACCTGGGCTACTGGACTGCTGCTCCCCATCTTTCTTCTGGTTCAGTTGCTCCAGGGTTTTTCCTGGGACCTATTGCTCCCAATGGCCCCTGGCCGCTGTCTGGGCTCCATTCTCCCTTCAGGAGTGTTATTTTCTAAGACTATCTTAAATTGTCAGTAGTACCTGTCTTCACATGCATAATTCTGCACTAATTGCCCCCACCTTCAAAAATTCACTTATAGATCAAATGAGAAAACCAGACCTTTATCTTTTTAAATAGCACAGTACCTGCCTTTCAAAGCTGAAGCCCTGTATTTTTAGCTGAATTTCACACCCATGTTATTCCCTCCCTGGAGGACATTCAGAATCTGCTCAGTGAAGTCTGAATTAGACCCTGTTCTTTCACATGGCTGTTGTTCAGTCGTGAATGACTCTTCGTGACCCCATTGGGGGTTTTCTTGGCAAAGATACTGAAGTGGTTTGCCATTTCCTTCTCCAGCTCATTTTACAGATGAGGCAACTAAAGCAAAGAGGGCTAAGTGACTTGCCCAGGGTCACAGACACTAGCTAGGAAGTGAATGAGGCCAGATTTCAACTCAGGTCTCCTTGACTCCAGGCCTAGCACTCTATCCATTTCACCACCTAGCTGCCTGACAAGGAGTAGCGCACTTAAGATAGTTGTACATTCATTATAGCCTCTATTGTACAATAGCTAGTGGTATATGCAACTTATCACCCTTAATAGATTATAAACTGCTTGAGCATAAGGTCTTATTTATCTTTGCATCTCCCTTAAACATCTTGAACATATGATTCCTGCAAACCGTGACCCTGGAAGGTCCTCTTAGGAATGATTATTACCTCCCCTTCAAACTAGCCTCAGCAGCCTAGCAAAATAGGAATTTGACCATCCTGCTGGAGAAGCTAGCTCAGACCTGCCTAAGGCAACAGACCCAAAGAAGGATAAATAATTGCAGAATTAGTTCTTAAAATATCATTCTGACATGTTGCCAAGCAGCAAATTGAACAAATATTCATTCAACAAACATTAATTAAGCACCTAATATCTGCAAACAATAATGCTAGCTAGTATTTATTGAGTTGGGTTCTCCCAGTCACAAGAGGGTGACTGAGTGAGACAAAGTAATTGTGTATGCCCACCAAAGAGTCTTGGTTCCTGAGCTAGATAGCCTGGCATAAGAAACAAAACTGGGAAAGGAGGTGTTAGGGCTGGAACCAAAGAACCCAAGACTTGTCAGATTCCCTTGAAGCAGCCCTGAAACTCATCTTTCTAAAGGAGGATTTTCACCATTGTTTTAGTTGCTTTGTAAAGATGAGTATAGTAGCTGTGATTCTTTACAGACAGTAAGACATGAGGCTGTTAGCCACTTCAAAACTCGAAGAGGGTGTAGAGTTCTCTTATCGTCTATAATATATTATCTCTACCCCCATCCCTTGCTGAATGTAGGAAACTAGACTCATTTCAAACTAGTAGTGTAAAGGTCAGCTAGGTGGCACAGTGGATAGAACACGGGCTCTGGAGTCAGGAGGACCTGAGGTCAAAATCTGGCCTCAGACACTTGACACTTACTAGCTGTGTGACCCTGGGCATGTCACTTAACCCCATTACCTAGCAAAAAAAAATAAAACCCCAAAACAGAAAAAACAAACTAGTAGTGTACTGGGCAGTAGTCATCTGGAGAGGCAAATGCCAAGGATTTGTCATCTTCATGAAACCAAGAGGTTTGGCTGAACAATGAAAACTTCAATCATTCCAATTTTTAAAACTATGATGTTAAATATTCATTTTCACTGCTGCATTTCAAAACATCCAGATGAATGCCAAAAATTAATCCTACTTTTGTCATCCTAGTATTTTGGCACATATTTCAGTAAATATTTTAATAAATAAATAAATGCTTTGATGAAAGGGATAATAGAGGGGGGAAACTGCCGTTTTAAATATTTGATTTTTTTTTGTCTTACAGCACACATTTTGGAGCCAATATATGGGTAGGTGGCTTTCTTTGATTTGTCTTGTCAACTTTTCCTTGAATCATAGAATTTTAGAACTAGAAAGGAACTGTAGGGGATCTAACTCCCTTATTTCAGAGATAAAGAAAATGAGTCCCAAACAAGTGAAGTGATTTAACTCAGGTCACATAACTAGCAGAGCTAAGATTAAGTTCTTTCCATTAGTAACTCACTGCCTCTATTGTGTTTTTGAGAGCATTATTCCTCAGTTCATCTCCAGGTTGACCACAAGTTTTTTGGGAAAAGTAGTTCTTGAAGATCACCTACAAAATTACAATGTTCAGCCTATATTAATGGAAGGAACTTCCTCCCATACTGAGGAAATTACTGAGCTTTGAAGAATTAAACCAAAGAGTTGTCTAAGCATTTAGTTCTTAAATTGAGTTCTCAAATTCTCTAATGACTTCTTGGATTCCTACACATAATGCTAAAGTTGTTGGAATATATTCTTCAAAATAACTAGCATTGTTGGAATATATTCTTCAATCAAAAAGTTCACACCTGTTTTACATCTTTTAAAACCTTAGAGAAATGACTTAAGAGGTGACAGTCAAGCCATCTAGGTGGTAATGATGTGACATGTGTGTAATAGATTCACCACCAATACTGGTTACAGTGGTAGAACATAATGAATCTTGTGTCATGGATGGGGTCCTAAGGAAGCCCAGTTATTTATTAATAATGAAGCCTCCAACTTGGTGTCATCAGAGAGACAGAGAGAGAGAAAACTTATTATAGGCTAGGAGTTAAGTCTAGGGCAACTGGTCTCATGGGTTCTCTTTTTGTTTTCTTTCCTCTCCCCTGCATTGCCTCTCCTGGAGAAGGTTTTGTATTTAGGAGTTTCAATCAAGGAAAGAAGTGTGGAGTCAAAAAGGAGTTTTATATGGCAAAAGAGGAATTTTTAAAATGAAGAAGGGAAAAAAAGAAAGAAGAATATAATGCAAGCTCTTTGAGGGCAGGATCTATCTTTTTGTCTTCACATCCATAGTATCTGGAAGCGTACAGAGTAAAATTTTGTGTGTGTGTGAATAAGACATAGTTAGTGTATTTTTAACTCAGACTCAAAGTGGAAGTAATTTTTTTAAACATATATCGACCAGAAGAGTACCTTTTTTTTTTTTGCAAAAAGAATCAGTCTCTTATAAAATCTCCTTCAATTTATGTAATCCTAAAAGGGTGGAGTCTAAGTTATGAATAGGAGGGCTAGTTATCAATTCAATTAAACAACTCTTTATTGTAATCTAACTAGTGAAGGCTCCCATCACCTCATGCCTTGATTAGGTGGGTCTGCCTGCCTCAAGTTTTTCTCTACTCTAGTCCATCCAGAGTAAATTTTTGATAAATGTTTGTTGAATTGAATTTAGAAAAAATAAAACATACTAATGAATACTATTTGCGGTTAAGAAAGCAAGGGGCAAAAAAGGGGAAAACTCAAGATTTTAATATTTCAATTTTCTCATCTGTAAAGTGGGATGGGGGTGGAGGGAAGGTGTCTAATTAGATAGCCATGAAAGTCCCTTCCATTTCTAAAACTATGATCCTATGTCTGATTACCTTAATTATCCCTTGCCTCTAGTTCTACTATACTCTTTGACTTAATGTCCTCTGGTTGTCTTCCTAATTGAAAGAACCCCAGCCAGACAGTGGATAGAATGGGGGGCCAAGAGTCAAAATTTAAGCTTGCCAAGGTTGCCAGTTTGTAAAAGCTCTCATAAAAGTATTGTCTAAGGCAGAGGTGGAGACTAAAATGAGGTTGAAATAATACCCTTTATTACAGATAATAATATTCCATAAATGTTTTGCAGTTCTTAAATCCTGCTGTATTTCATTAATGAGGTGTTTCTACAGCTGGCACTCCATGTATGTCCCAACCCTGCCTGAACAATGGAATATGTCAGGATTACATCCGAAACTACATTTGCATCTGCCTCGAAGGGTATGAGGGAACAAATTGTGAATATGGTAAGAGCCAAGGTTGTGACTTAATTTTGTTCCTTTCATGAAATTTTCAGGCATACTCTCACGTCACATACAATTCACTCCCTTTCCTCTCCTCATTCTCTTCCTGTCATAGGTCTTTTTTTTCTAGTCAGAAGCTATGATTTGATCTTTGTGGGGACTTCCGAGTGTAGAAAATCTTCACCATTGTAGATGGGCTGCTCATCAGCAATTTAATAAATGGGCCTTATGTTCATTTTGTAACAAAACCAAAGGGGTTCCTCTTCTAGTGACATCTAGGATTATTGGATGTCACCCTGAGAAGCAGAAGTGAGTGTTTATTATATAGAATCCTCAGTACTCTATATGCAATATATATAATTTATAGAGTATAACATAGAGATTATTGAGTACTCAATATACAGTGTATCTATAAATATTGTATAAAGGGGGGAAGTATTATTGCTATTTTTAGGTGGAGAAAGGGCCAAAAGTATCAATAAAATAGAGACATAACCCATATAACTTTGCCTCTACCAATGTTATTTCATAATAACATCATTAATAGATTATCAAACCTCATCATAATGTCACAAAATGACATTATTTGGCTGAGAGCCAGAGGTGCAAATTAAATGGCTGGTCACAATACAAGCCGTACCAGCTCCAACTCCTCTTTCTGTGCTAAATTTGGTGCATATACATTATGTCTATTAACTGTCTCCTGTAATATGTTTCACAATTATTACTTCTGCTACTACTACTACTAATAGCTAGCATTTTAAGAATATCCTTTTAGAGTTGGTAAAGTGTTTTTTACAAATATTATCACATTAGATCCTCAGAACAACCCTGAGTTTTGTTGTCATTGAGTCATTTCAGTTGTTTCTAACCCCATTTGGGGTTTTCTTGGCAAAGATACTAGAGTGGTTTGCCATTTCTTTCTCCAGCTCATTTTACAAATGAGGAAATTGAGGCAAAAAGGGTTAAATGACTTGTCCAGGGTCCCACAGCTAGCAGGTGTCTAAGTGTGGATTTTAATTCAGGTTTTCCTGACTACAGGCCCAGTGCTCTATTTACTATGCCACCTAACTACCATCACCTAGCATAACATTTTTTCTTTTTTTTTAATTAATTTATTTTGATTTATCAACAATCACTTCCATATGCTTTTGAGTTTAAAATTTTTCTCCCCCTTCCTCCCCACCACCCTCCCCAAGATGGTCTGATATAGGCTATACATGTACATTCCTATTAAACATATTTTCACATTAGTGATGTTGTAAGTAAGAATTAGAACCAATAGAAGGAACCATCAGAAAGAGGAAACAAAACTCAACAGAAGAAAAAAAAATAACAAATAGTATGTTTCAATCTGCGCTCAAACTCCGTAGTTCTTTCTTTGGATGTGGATAGCATTTTCCATCACGAGGCCTTTGGAGATGTCTTAGATGCTTGTATTGCTGGGAAGGGTTAAGTTTATCAATATTAGTCATCGAACAACATGGCTGTTACTGTGTACAATGTTCTCCTGGTTCTGCTCATTTCACTCAGCATCAGAGCATACAAGTCTTTCCAGGTTTTTCTGAAGTCAGCCTGTTCATCATTTCTTAGAGCACAATAGTATTCCATTACTTTCACATACCACAACATGTTCAGCCATTCCCCAATTGATGGGCATCCTCTCAATTTCCAATTCTTTGCCACCACAAAAAGAGCTCTACCATAACATTTTTGTGGAGCTATTTAAAACCTTTAGGGAGATATATGATGATGATGGATAGAAGGTTAGCTTTGGAACAGTAAACTCTGGATTTAAGACCTGCCTCTGACATATATTGTGTTTTTTGGCCAAGGACAAATCTCCTAAACCCTCAGTGCACCAGGTAATTCTCTAGAAGGTAAGACTAGAGGGTACAAACCAGTTGCTGATCAGCCTCTGTGGAGGAAGTTTCAATCGGGGAGTTTCCCATACAAATAAAATCACAGGTCTGAACAACAACAAAAAAGCTTACATGTTACTTAACAGAAATATTTTCTTATTGCTAGACTTATTTATTGACACTAATCTGTGAAGGGAATGGCAAGGAGGTTGTGCAGTGGATAGAATGTTGAGCTTGGATTCAGAAAAACTTGAGTTCCAATCATGTTTTGGGACATCCTAGGCAAGTTATCTAACCTCTCTCAAGCTCATTTTCTCATTTATAAAGTGTTATTATTGTTTGTTGCTGTTGGTTGCCTGTATCCAACTCTCTATGACCTGTGGACCATACTGTTGATGGGGTTTTCTTGGTAAAGATACTGGAGTGGTTTGCCATTTTCTTCGCCAGCTGATTCTACAAATGAAGAAACTGAGACAAACAGGGTTAGGTGATCTATCCAGAGTCACACAACTGGTAAGTGCCTGAGGCCAGATTTTAACTCAGGTCTTCGGGACTCCAGGCCCAGTGCTCTATCTGCTGATCCACCTACTTGCCTCCTATTCATAAAATAGTAATCACAATAACACTTACTTCTCAGGGTTGTTAATTATCATCAAATGAGATAATCTATGTAGAGCACTTTGCAAACCTTAAAGTGCTTATATAAATATTAACTGTCATTATTATTGAAGGAAAAGAGCTTGGGATCATGGAATGATGTAGCTGAAAGATACCTCAGAGCTCCAACCTCCTCGTTTTCAAAGGCAAAAACTGAGGTCCAGAGAACTCAAATGTTTTGTCCAAAGTTACACAACTAATCGATAGTCAAGTCAGAACTAGAACCTGGGTCTTCTGACGCCCTGCCACGTACTTTTCTGTAGAGAGCATTGTCTGTGGTATTAGTGTGTGTGCATGAAAAATTTTTTTGCTTTAGATTTAGACTTCTAATTATACAGCATAAACCATATTCTGTTTGAGCTGAATAGCCCCTGAGACATCATGTAATCCAGCCTCTTCATTTTTGGCTGAGGAAACTTACTGATAATAAAATGAGTTTGCCTTCCTTGGATTTACACTGAGAAATGGTAAAGTGGGTAACTTTGCAGGGCAGCTAGTAAGTGTCTGAGGCCAGTTTTGAACTAAGGTCTTCTTGACTTAAAGCCTAGTGCTGACCTACCTATGACTCACTTTAGTGACTATGTTCCCCAGGATCTAAGTCATTCCCTTGTAATAGGCCAGTCTCTTGGGAGGCACATAAACTTTTAAGCTACCTTAACCCCATCTGCACTAAAAAAGGGCTATGGAGGAAGGGGACTTAAGAAATTCAGAAACCAGCATCCTTTCCCTGACCTCCTGCCATCAGTAGAACCAATTACTAATGAAAATAGCATTTACTGGGGTAGATAGGCATTATAAGTAAAGAAAAAGAAGCAAAAGAAATGTAGGAAAGAAAAAACAGCCTCTGCTTTTAGCATATGAAAATAGGAGACTCAACAAGGCTGCTGTTAGGGTTGTTGCTGCCAGACAGAGGTTCTTAATCTTCGGCTATGTATCTGATTCTTTAAAAAATGTATTTTGATATATTTGATATTTGATATTTTGATAACTGCATTAAAATATAATTTTAAATTTAAATTTAAAACATATTTATTAAAATATATTCAAAATATAATTTGCATATATATGCAATATAATTGCATAAATATTTTGATAAATTGCATTAAAAATATATTTTGATAATTGCATTTCAATATCACTGGCAGAGAGGCAACAAGCATCTATTAAGCACTTAATATATGGAAGTGTCATAAAAAGTGTCATAACACTTTGGATACAAATGTATGTTAAAAAAAAAGTCCCTGCCCACAAGGAGCTTACATTCTACTGGGACATAGCAAATAAAAAGGGTTATAAGTAGGGTTATAAAAGCATTGCCTCACTGCAGAAAGAGCCCAGTTGAAGTTAGATACAATTCATTAGGTACCTAATCAGCACAACTGCCTCATCCTCAAGCTCAATTCTGATGCATCTGAGTAGGAGTAAAGAAATGCAAATGGTGGGAGCAATCCAAGGCTGGATTTTAGCAAGAGTTAAGCAGCAATAGGATAAGTATATGAGAGTACAGAACAGGTGATGGTGAATTGGTTAACTATAGTGTCAATATTGGGAAGGGAGCAAAAGGAAGTCATAGAAGAGCAGTAAGTACTCAGAGGGTGGAGGGATAGGAGGTTGCTTTGAGGGTGAGGAATAGGGAAGAGATGGAATGTTAGGAGTTTATAGTCAGACAGAAGATTCTCAGACTTTCTGATCAAAGAAGTGGGTAATGGTGAGACTTTTCCTGACTAGCTGAGGTAGAATGTAATGGGATTGAGGAGATGGAAGAACTGGGAGATTAGGTATTACAATTGCTAATCCCTAATCTAAGTGCACGGGAACTCTGAGCAGAAGTGAAGCAGTCTCTGCCATTAGGGAGCTTAACATCATACATTTCCTATTAGAGAACAAGATTTCTTGACAAGATGAAAAAATTTTAATTCAGAGCTATATTAAGACAAAATTATTATCTTTTTTTCTTTTTTTTTGGCTGGGCAATGTGGTTAAGTGACTTGCCCAGGGTCACACAGCTAGTAAGTGTCAAGTGTCTGAGGCCAGATTTGAACTTACACACTCCTGACTGCAGAACCAGTGCTCTATCCACTACGCCCCATCTAGCTGCCCCCCAAAGTTATTATCTTTACAATAAAACTGCTGATAAACAGACAGAACTGATACAATAGAACAATTAATAATAATAATGAGTACTAGCATGTTCATCAGGATATCTTTTAGCATATTTTCCCTGCTTTGGATATTAGCCTCTGTTCATAGATTATAAACCTGCATAAGATATAAATTATTTTTCATTATGCATGAGCAGATGAGTAATATACTTTAATAATCTGACCCTCTTAGAAAGGAGAGCAGCTTTGGCATAAGCTTTTTCTGTACCACTTACAATGAATACAGTGGGAGTACTTGCAGTAAAATAAAGGTCACTCTGAATGCAGCATGAAGGCAGAGTAAACAGCTTGTCTTTGTACGAAAGAAATTATCTTATGTAACACTAGTGGGTGTCATTGTGAAGGATAGAGGTGGCCAGGTGGTACTTGATCCTTTCTGTTCTGCCTCCCTTCTAAAAGTAGAGCTGTACATTCCCAAGCCTTGCCTGTCTTTTCCCTGGACATTGGTTTAGGGTGTGATCTTTCCTCTGGTCACTCTCCTCTTTTCTGAGCTTTCTTTTTCTCAGAAGATTTAATCAGCCACACCCTAGTACAACAAGTAGCTTGCTTTTAGCCTAAACATTTTTTTAATGTACATTTTTTGGTTTTTTGAAGTTTAGAAAAATTTTTAAGTTAACATTTTTTTTTAACTTTTAAAGTATCTGGAGGCAATTTAAGGATCCTTAGGTTTTCAAAGTCTCTTTCCCTGTTATTTTATAGAGTACATATCAGATGAAACAAATTAATATAATAGCTCAGAGCCCCCAGTTAGGAAAATTTTTAAAATTCATAGAGAAATTTTGTTTTCTGCTCTAATTTAAAATTTGTGTATTTCAAGCTAGCTCCTCCTCTTTTCCCAGAATAGACTAAGTACACAATACAAGTCTTTACTCCCAAACCTGACTTCTTTATACATGAAGCAAAATTAAGATACAAGTAATGCTCAAGTAAAAGCAGTGAAAAGAATATGTGACAGCACCAGTAACAGGAAAGGGCAAGTTGGGGAAAGTAGATTTTTTTGGAACTTTCTCATCAGCTGCTTTGCTCTAAGATGCCAGCAGGGACCTTATAATCCATCTCAATTGCTTGCTTCCCTGCTACATGTAGTTTAGGTTTCCTTTCTTTCTCGACTGTATTCCCTAGCACTATCCCAGTTCACTTTGTTAAGTCCCAGGAGGGTCTGAGGATGCCAGCTCATGCCATCCTTACTCCTTCCTTTTAGTCTGTTCTTTTGCATAAAGTGTGCAATTTTTAAAAAATCCTGGATGTGACTCAGATCCACTTTCTGGTTCAAAGACTGTGATAGTCCAAATCACATTCCAGACCAAGAGGAAATGTATATCCCTCTGAACCACAAATATCAGAATGCCAGTCAGTCCTCACCCCTCTATTACACTTTGATTAATGTTATACATCTTGTTTAGTATATTGCCAAGTCACTGTGACCTCAGTTATAAAATGGGAGAATTGGACAGATGGTCTCCAAGGTTCCTTCTTGGTATAAACATTATATGACTATGACCTAAATTCAGGGCAGAGTGTTGTAGTAGATAGATAACCTGCCTTGGAGTCAAAAAGATCTGAGTTTTCATGTCCTGCTTTGGACACGTAATGGCTCTGTGACTATAGGCAAATCACTTAATCTCTCAGAGCTCCATGCACCAATTTGAAAACATGAATTGCAGCGCAATTGCTGATATGCATTGATAGGGGATTTCCTTCCTGGGAATCCCCTCTGCCAATGAAATTATAGGTCTGAACCAAAAAAGATTATTTGAATAATGTCTCATGCAAAGGAAGGTCACCACTTTGATGATGTCTTCTGTGCATTCCTTGAATGTAGCTCATTCTTCATTTTTTTTTTAAGGAGTCTGTTACTTGATTATCCATCTCTTAGAGGTCTATGATTTTTATTCATTTACAACTTTTCTTTTGGATGGAGACCACGTCAAAGGGATGGGAGAAAAATTAGCAACTGAATTCAGATTTGTAGCTATTTATATAATATTAAATGAATTGAGTAAGCAAGGTTCAAAAGGCCAGAAGAAGGTATACATCTGCACTTTGGGATTTGTAGTAAAATACAGAAATTAAGATTCTTTGCCATTTTAGGAGAGAATAAATGGACTATTTACCTAAGCTTAGCATTATTGTTGATTATTAGTTACTATGATTGCTATTATTACAAATAGTCTGATTAGTTATTATTTTGTTACTAAAATTATTTTTAGGCAGCTAGGTGGCACAGTGGATAGAGTTCTGGGCCTAGAATCAGGAGGACAAGTCTTCCTGAGTTCAAATCTGGCCTCAAACTCTTATTAGCTGTGTGACCTTTGACAAATCACTCATTTGCCTCATCTGTAAATTGAGCTGGAGGAGGAAATAGCAAACCACTCCAGTATCTTTGTCAAGAAAACCCCAATTAGGGGCAGCTAGGTGGCTCAACGGATAGAGCACAGGCCCTAGAGTCAGGAGGACCTAAGTTCAAATCCGGCCTCAGACACACGATATTCGCTAGCTATGTCCGATCCTGGGCAAGTCACTTAACCCTGATTGCCTCGCCAAATAAAAAGAAAACAGAAAACCCCCAATTGGAGCCACAAAGAGCAGGACACAACTGGAAACGATTGAACAAACAACAAAAAATTATTTTCAGCCTGCTTGGCCTTTCAGTAGCATTAAAGAGAGAATTTCCTTACTGTTCTGTGTACTTTTAGCTTAATATGACATTAGGAAGTGTGGTAGGGTAGAAAGAGCATGGACCACGTGCTCAAATCTTGGTTCTGCCATTTACTTACTAGTTGTATGCCGGGGCAAGTCACTGATACTTTCTAAACCTCAGTTTTCTCATGTGAAAAATGGGGATAATAATACTTGCACTATCTTCCTTAGTGTTAGTGTGAGGAAAGTGTTTTATAAATCCTGAGTGTTATATAAATGTTAATTACTTCAAAAACAATTGGGGAATTTTAATAATGACAGCTGGCTTTAAGGTTTGCACTATGCTCTACGTATGTTATCTAATTTGATTATTACAGCTACCTAGTGAAGTAGGTGCTACAATTATCCCCATTCTGTAGGTGAGGAAATGGAGCCAAGAGAGGCTCAATGACTTATCCAGGGTCATAAAACTAGGAAGTGTCTAAGAACAGATTTGAACTCAGGTCTTCCTGACTTCCTGATTCCAGGTAAAGTACTTTTTTTCACTATACCACCTACATTATTGTATACTGGAATAGGCAAAGAGAAAGGTTTAGCAATCCTAATCCTTGGAAATCTCTTTTCCCTAGATATTTTAGACTGAGAATAGTGGTCTAGACCAAAAAATAAATATTGAATATCTTCCCAATTATTTAACTCTCCCAATATTTCTGTAAAAAGTATGTTATAATAATCTATATCAAATTGCTTGCCTTCTCAATGAGGGGAGGGGGGAGAGAGGAAGGAAGAGAATTTGGAATTCAAAATTTTTTTTAAATGAATGTTAAAAATAATTTTTACAAGGAATTTGGAAAAATAACATAAAAATTTTCACTTAGAAGTATCTTATATGGGGCAGCTAGGTAGCACAGTGGATAGAGCACCAGCCCTGGAGTCAGGAGGACCTGAATTCAAATCCAGTCTCAAACCAGACACTTGACACTTACTAGCTGTGTGACCTTGGGCAAGTCACTTAACCCCATTGCCTAGCCAAAGAAAAAAAAGTATATTAGTTGATTTTTATGTAGTTCTGTGTGTCATAAAAATTCTTATGTGAAGAAACAATGGGAAAATGTTAGAACCTCAAATTTGAGAAAATGGGTATAAGGAAGTTATAAATGAGATTGTTTTTCCACACTCATATTAATGTTTGTGATTTTTCCTGTCAGCTAAAAATGAATGTCATTCCAAGAGAAGTAAAGGATGCGACCACTTTTGTCGTCCAGGGCAGGAATTTTATATGTGCAGTTGTGCAAAGGGTTATAAACTTGGAAAGGATCACAGATCATGTATTCCAAATGGTAAGTACACAAATCAGAGAGAAGATTTTAGTATTACAGGTCAGACCAGAGGTGTCAGACGTGCAGTCCACAGGCCACATGCAGCCCACAACACTCCCAAGTGTGGTCTGAACCAGATTAAAATGTAATTGGGAAATATTTAACAAAATAAATAAAAATACAATAAAACATAGATAATATTCCATTTTAAAATTAAGTCATATGTGACCTATAGTGCTCCTTATGCACATTTTGGTATTCCTTGTTTTTATTTGAGTTTGACACTACTAGGTTAGACAATCTCTCATCTATATGTGTCAAGGTTCTTCCTTTCTATCTTATAAATGGTGATCTAAAGGTCATGAAGCTTGGCCCATTTCATTGTAATGAAGAATTGTTCTTCCTCACGTCCAAACGTTAATCAGCAAACTTCAGCTTCATGATGGAAAATAAAGGGTAATGGCCACCAAACTCTATTGACTATTATATGATTGATTGTTATATTATTATATTTATTGTGACATTATATTTTATTACACTATATTATATCATATTATGTAAACTGCAAATTCCTTGAAGTTTTATGACTAAAATAGTCAGGATCCTACAAAGGATTAAATCAAAACTAGCATTAGATTTTAGATATTAATTAATAAATATTTTCTATCAACATAAGAAGAATTTACCTTTGACCCAGATTTCAATGACTTTCTCCATGTTCTTCTTATTGAAGAGAAGTGTGCATGTGGAATCCTCAGTTCTAAAAGTAATGTGACATTGACGGATGCCAAGCTGACTCTCCAAAATTTTCCATGGCAGGTAATGGAAATCTATCCTTAATAAACACTCAAGATTCTGTGTGTAGTTACATGTGTATACATATGTGTTGTTGTTCAGTCATTTTTCAGTTGTATAGTTGCCATTTCTTTCTCCAGCTCATTTCACAGATGAGGAACTGAGGGCAAACAGGGTTAAGTGACTTGCCCAGGTTTCACACAGCTAGTGTCTGAGGCCAGACGTGAACTCACTAAGATGAATTCTCCTGACTCCAGGGTCTGTCCACTGTTCATCTAGCTGCCCATTTGTCACCATAGTAGGTGCTTAATAAATATTTGCTAATTGCTAATTGTTTAAACCAATTATCTGCATAGATAATAAATAATAATAATCAGATAATAAATCTGAGACCAGATTTGAGCTCAGAAAGATGAGTCTTGGGGCTGCTAGGTGCCGCAGTGGATAGAGTACCAGCCCTGAAGTCAGGAAGACCTGAGTTCAAATCTGGCCTCAAACCAAACACTTGACACTTACTAGCTGTGAGACCCTGGGCAAGTCATTTAACCCCAATTGCCAAAAAAAAAAAAAAAAAAAAAAAAAAGGAAAGAAAGATGAGTCTTCTTGTGCAGGCCCTACACTCTATCCAATGTGCCACCTAACTGCCCCATACATATGTGGTGGTAGGTGTTTCAATTTGTTAAACAAACATTTCCACTGTCTTCACCAAATGAAAATATATCAGTTAGAAATGTGCAATTTAATATGAGCTACCACAAAAATAAAAATATCATTGTTTTAAAAATACAAATACTTAAGCAAAACCAAACTGTCAGATCATAATACTTATATTATGTTTTCAAAGTTCTTTCTCCAATTATCTTTATAAGACATGAAAAAGAGTAAATGGCAAAAGACTGTCCCCCCACGAGATCTTTTTTCTTTACTTCAAAACAGCATCAATGTTCTCTCTTTTAAAATAAAAGCATGTAGAGGCAATGTCCTATACCACTTAAACTTTTGAGTGTTTTTCCCCCTCAACTGAGACTCCCTCTAAATTCTGAGTCTGGTAACTTTCAGTGAATGTATCTACCCAAGAATAAAATAAAGTAATATCTACCTAACATTTTTAAGTGACAAAAATGAGGCTAGAGTAAAATTTAGGTGCTTCCCCCCCATCCCAATTGTTCTTTTTATTATTAATATATTGATTTTAATATGGTCTGCATCCTCAATGTCCTATAGCTGTTTCTATGCAATGTCAAATGATTGTGGTTTGCCATGTGATAATGGTCTTTCAAAGTCTTTGAGGTTTTCCGATTTAATGAGATAGTTGTTTTCTCAACATTGGCCATGTGTGCCACAAGACCAGCCAGTCAAGCATGGTAGATAGATGCTCTATCCTGGTTTCTTCTTCCCTAATTCCCCTTACATGATTATTCTGCTTTTGGCCATTCATCCTCTCTATACTTTTCCCTCTTTCAGTATTATCTATTCTCATGACTTCAATGATCCCTTCTATGAAGATGATTCATAACTCTATAGGGTCATAGAATTAAGAGATGAACAGAGCCTTAGAGATCACCTAGCCCATGGGGTTCTTAAACTGGAGTCCACAGACCCTTCCCAAAAGCATGCCAGAGTAGATCTCAGGGAGCCTATGAATTTAGATGAGAAGAAAATTACATCTTTCTTTTTCTTTCTTGGAAGGCAATCAGCGTTAAGTGACTTACTCAAGGTCACACAGCTAGTAGGTATCTGAGGCTGAATTTGAACTCAGGTCCTCCTGACTCCAAGGCCAGTGCTTTATGCATTGTGCCACCTAGCTGCCCCTTGTATCTTTATTCCAATATAATTGGTTTCCTTTGTAATCCTATTTTTTGTATTTTAAACATCATTCTGAGAAAGAGTTCACAAGCTTCACCAGACTGCCAAACAAGTCCATGACACAACAAAGGTTAAAAATCTTAAGTTTCATAATGACAATATAGTGATACAATATGTGTGTATTGTATATATGTGTATGTATAAATATATATTACACACATATGTCTATATGTGCATATATATAAATATATAGGTGTATAAGTATCATGCTGTATACATAGTGATACTTATATATCTATATATTTATATGTACACACATATAGATGTGTATAATATATACGTAAAGTGATACACATCTATATATATTTATATATATACATAGATGTGATATATATAAAGTATTACTTATATATCTATATAGTTATATATACATATAGATGTATATAATATACACATATAGAGTGATACTTACAACATCTATATATTTATATATGTGTAGATGTGTATTATATAGTGATACTTATAACATCTATATATTTATATATACACATATAGATGTGTGTATAATATATATAAAGTGATACATATATATTTATATATATTTTTATATATACATATATAGATATGTGAGAGAGAGAGAGAGAGAGAGAGAGAGAGAGAGAGAGCAAGCACTGGAGTTCTAATTAGTAGGCAGCATTGGAATCCCAATTCTGACCCTTACCAGTTGTGTAACCATGAACAAATCTTTCTGGGCCTGTTTCCTCCTATGTAAAATGGAGATAATAATACTTGAAATAGCTAACTCACAGAGCTGTTGTGAGGAAAGTACTTTGGAATCCTAAAAGTAGTACAGAAATGCCAACTATTACAGAATATCTAGACCAGCCCATATCTGAACAGAAATGCCTCTAAAACACCCCTGATAAGTGGTTACTCAGGCTTTTTTTGAATAACCCCCAGAGATGTGGAATTCATACGCTCCTGAGGCCACCAAGGCCACTTTTAAAATTGCTCTAATTATTTGGCATTTCTTCTTACTTCAGGCTAAAATGCTACTCTGTCATCCATTGCTTCTAAACTTGCCCTCTTCCACTGTAGAGTTGTCACTAAAAAGAGTCAAATAAAGTCACTCAGAATCACCTAGTAAAGCCTGTCCTATATAATAGAGATTGGTAGTTTCACATATAATCTCCTTTTCTACAATATATGTGGAAATGCCCACTTATTTAGTTTTTTAAAAGGAAAAAGAAAAGAACTACCTAGAAAAATGTCATCAATTTTTTTTAAATACTCAGAAATTCTTGGTTATCGGCATGTTTGGTCAGTCAACTAGCATTTATTATAGGCACTGTGCTATTTTCTTTCTTCTATCATCTGGTTTTTAAAAAGCATGGTCACTGAATTCCATTATGCTTTCCTAAGGAGTTGCATTTCTCTGCATTCAAAGGTAACTGCAGAAAGGAAGTCATTTTTAAATTAAAATCTCACTTAAACTTGTCAGTGCTTTTTTCTCCCTCGAATGAGACTCCCTCTAAATTCTGAATTCGGTAACTTTCAGTGAATGCACCTACCTAAGAATAAAAAAAGGCAATATCTGCTGAATGCTTGTAAGTGACAAAAATAAGGCTGGACTAAATTTCTGATGCTTCCCCTTCCTCCCCCAAATTGTTTTTTTTATTATTAATATATTGATTTTAATATTGGCTATATCTTCAAAAATAAATCATTTTTGAAAGGAAAAATATGGATCACAGGATCACAGCTTTCAAATTGGAAAAGACTTTAGAGAGTTCATCAAGGTCAAACCCTCTAATTTTACAGGTCTGGGGAGGTTAAATGACTGGCTACAGTAAGCAAATGTCTGAGACAAGTCAAGGACTCTGACATCTTCTAATGAAGGGTGGCCACTAAGACATAATTTTGGGGTTGGATACAAATCAAATTGGAGGGGGGCAGAAACGAGACCTCTATTATATGCTGTTGTAAATAGTGTTGACTGAATAACTATGTCTTTTTTTTTTTAAGGTCAAATTAACAGATTCACAAGGAAAGGACTTCTGCGGTGGTGTTATAGTACAGGAAAATTTTGTGTTGACTACAGCAAAATGTTCACTCCTACATGGAAACATCAGTGTGAAGCTAAGTAAGTAATCATTACTGTCACCTCATCACTTTTTACAAGTGTTCGTTGAAAGTAAAATTTTTGAATAAAATTAATTTGGAGTAGCAAAATCTCTATAATCTCAAGGCAAATAATTTTTAAAGGCGCAATGAAGAGGGAATAATGCTTCCAGACTTAAAATTATACTATATTGTAGCAATCATCAAAATTATTTACTACTGATTAAAAAATAGAAAAGTAGACAAATGGAAGAGATTAGATAAGCAAGAATCAGAAATAATTGAACCTAAGAAGCTAATGATGGATAAATTCAAGAACATAAATTACTTGGGGAAGAAATCCCTACTTAAAAAGTATTACTGGGAAAAGTGAGGTTGTTTTGACAGAAATAAAGTTTAGACCAACAACTTATGCCACAATAAACTAAAAACGGAGATACAACTTGAATATCTTTATGACATAAACCATAAAAAAAATAGAAAGGGAGTGAAATCAATTACCTTTTACAACTATGGCTGGGGCAGAATTCTTTAATTTACATTTATTTTATTGATGGGATCTGAAATATTCTTTCACATGGATGTTGATAGCTTCTATTTCTTTATTTGAGAACTGATTTTTCATATTCTTTTAAATGTCTGTTAGGGGGGCAGCTAGGTGGCACAGTGGATAGAGCACCAGCCCTGAGGTCAGGAGGACCTGAGTTCAAATCCAGCCTCAGACCAAACACATGACACTGACTAGCTGTGTTACCCTGGGCAAATCACTTAACCCCAATTGCCTTAAAAAAAAAAAGTCTGTTAGGGAATGGCTTACATATTTATATTAATTCCTTATATCTTGGATATCATACTTTTATCAGAGCTTTTTTGTGGGATTGCTTTTTTCACTTTACTGCTTCTCTTTTAATTCTAAGCACTTAAATGAGAAAAAAATTACACAAACAATAACTCTGATAAAGATCTGATATCTAAGATACATAGGGAAGAGTCATCCCCTAATAGATGTGTTGAAGGATAAGAAATAAACAAGGGATCGATTGATTTTAGTTTTGTAAAAGCTTTTCAAGTTTATTTTCTCTAATAACTTCTATCCCTTCTTTAGTTAATATTCTCACTCACAGTTGTGAAAGTTATTGCCATCCCTTCTCTAACTTTTTAAAAAAAAAGAAATATAACCTTTTATGTTTGTCACATATCTATTTGGAGATATATGGTATAAGATATTGGTGTGACCCTAATTTCTACCAGGATACTTTCCAGTTTTTTCAACAATTTTTGTTGAACATGGAGTCCAGTAATTGGTGTCTTGGGCTATATGGAATACCTTGATCCTATGTTCAGTTTCTTCTGGGTCTTGTTTACTTAATACATTCCATTGATCAAGTATTTTATTTTTTAGCCCACCAAATATCTTTGATGATTATTTCGTCATAGTATAGGTTAAGATTTAGTCATGCTAGGATGGAATTATTTTTTTCTTTTTTAATAGTACTTAATTTTTTCCAATTACATGTAAAGACAACTTTTAACATTCATTTAAAATTTTTTTTGAGTTCCAAACTTTCTACCTTCCTCCCTCACCACCCCTCACTTTTTTCTAAGATGATAAGCAATTTGATATAGGTTATATATGTGCAATCATGTAAAACCTATTTCCATATTAGTCATGTTGTGAAAGAAGAAACAGGCCAAAAGGAAACACACACACACACACACACACACACACACACACACACACAAAAGCAAAGAAAGTGAAAATCATATGCTTTGATTGGCATTCAGACTCCATCAGTCTGGTACCATTTTTCATTATGAATCCTTTGGAATGGTCTTAGATCATTGTATTGCTGAAAATAACCAAGTCATTCATAGTTGATCACCGCACAGTGTTGCTGTTACTGTGTACAATGTTCTCCTGGTTCTGCTCACTTCAATCAGCATCAGTTCATGTAAGTCTTCCCAAGTTTTTCTGAAATCCGCCTGCTCGTCATTTCTTATGGAACAATTCATTACATTCATATACCACAACTTGCTCAGCCATCCTTCAATTGATGGACATCCCCTCAATTTCAAATTCTTTGCCACCACAAAAAGAGCTGCTACAAATATATTTGTACATGTGAGTCCTTTTCTCTTTTTTTATGATCTCTTTAGGATACAGACCTAGTAGTGGTATTGCTGGATCAAAGGGTACGCACAATTTCATAGCCCTTTGGGCATAGTTCCAAATTGTTCTCCAGAATGGTTGGATCAGTTCACAATTCCACCAACAGTTCATTAGTGTCCCAATTTTCCCACATCCCCTCCAACATTTGCATTTTCCTTTTCTGTCATATTAGCCAATCTGATAGGTATGAGGCAGTAGCTCAGAGTTGTTTTTTTTTCTTAAATTTGCATTTCTCTAATCAATAGTGATTTAGAGCATTTTGTCATATGACGATAGCTAGATTTCTTCATCTGAAAACGCCTGTTCATATCCTTTGACCATTTATCAATTGGGGGATGACTTGTATTCTTATAAATTTGACTCAGTTCTCTATATATTTGAAAAATGAAGCTAGAATTCTTAACCAAATTAATTTCATGACGAAAACCAATACAATTAGGATAAGAGGGAAAACTATTGAGTGGGATATTAAATCTTTGCCTCAAATATCTCTGAGAGAAGTCTGAAATTCATGATATATAGGGAACTAACATAAACATCTAGGATCATTCTTTAGTGGATAAGTGGTCAAAGAATATGTATAAATAATTTTCAAAAGAATTGGAAGTGATTAAATACTACATGAAAGTTTGCTCTAAATCACTAATTATAAAAGAAATTAAAATCAAACCAACTCTGAGGTATTACCCCACACCTGACAAATTGGTAAAGTTGACAAATGATGGATAAAGGCAATGTTGAAGGGGCTGCACAAAAATAGGTCACTACATCATTGGTGGAGGTCTGAATTAGTCCAACAATTCTGGAAAACAATTTAGAATTATACTAAAAAAGTGGCTAAAATACCCTATCCTTTGACCCGGAAATTCTAAGTCCTAATTATGTTCCACACACTGTTCTAAGAGCTGGGGATATAAAAACAATCCCTGCCCTCAAGCAGCTTACATTCTACTAGGGGAAGACGATACATAAAAGGAAGCTGAGAAGCAGGGGAGGGTACCTGGTACTTGGAAGGGGGCATGGTGGAGAAAGATGTTTTTCTTTTTTGTTTTATACATATGGAAATGCCCATTTTATTTGGTGTTCATTAAGTTCAGCATAGAGGCGGCTAGGTGGCACAGTGGATAGAGTGCCCAGCCTAGAGTCAGGAAGACTTATCTTCCTAAGTTCAAATCTGGCCTCAGACACTTAGTAGCTGTGTGACCCTAGGCAAGTTACTTAACTCTGTTTTTGCCTCAGTTTTCTCATCTGTAAAATGAGCACAAGAAGGAAATGGTGAACCACTCCAGTATCTTTGCCAAGAAAACCCCAAATAGGGTCATGAAGTCAGACATGACTGAAAACAACTGAACAACAACAAAATTCAGAATAAAAATAAATAGAAAAGCAGAAAACTTTATAGCATCATAAAAATATGCAGTAATACAACATCATTTAACATTGGAAAACATCTGTAAGTCACTATAAAAATTTTTTGTTAATTTTTTCCAGTTGTTAAGCATTTATTTTTCCTCTCCCACTTTCCTTACCACAGGAAAAAAAATAAAAACAAAACCCTTGTACAAATAAGCATAATCAAGCAAAACAAATTCCCATATTAGCCATGTCCACAAACGAGTGTCTCATTTTATTAATCAGTCCATCTATCAGGAAGTGGGTAGCATTCTTTTTCACTGGTTCTCTGGCATAATGATGAATCACTGCATTTATCACAGTTCTTAAGTCTTTCAAAATTGCTAATTTTTACAATGTTGATATTATTGTATGAACTGTTCTCTAGGTTCTGTTCACCTAACTTTGCATCAGTTCATATAAATCCAAACTATCTCTTTCATTATTTCTTACATCACAATAGTATTCCACTACATTCACATACCATATTATTTTCCAGTATTACTCAACTGATGGATACCCCTTTAATTTCCAATTCTTTGGCACTAAAAAAAAAAAAGAGCTGGTATAAATTTTTTCCCCCCCAAAAAAATTTTCCCTTTGAACTCTTTGGGGAATAAGCCTAATAGCATCACTGGGTCAAAAGACATGCACAACTCAGTAACTTTTTGGAAATAGTTCCAAATTGCTTTCCAGAATGGCTAAACCAATTCACAGCTCCACCAATAGTGCATTAAAGCACCGTTTTCTTTCAGCCCCGCTAATGTGTGATTTTCTATTTTTAACAACTTTGCCAGTTTAATGGATATGGCTATAGACAGAAGCAACTAGGTGGTATAGTGGATACAGTGTTGTGCCTGGAATCAGGAAGCTCTGAGTTCAGATCTAGCCTCAGACACTAGCTGTGTGACCATGTGCAACTTAGGCTGTTTGCCTCAGTTTCCCAAACTATAAAGTGGGGATAATAACAGCACCTATTTCTCAAGGCTGTTGTGAGGATCACACGAGACACCACATAGTAGGCACTATGTAAAAGCTTATTTTCCCCCTATTCTCTGCAAACTGCCCATTCACCTCTTTTGACCACTTCTCAACTGGCAATTGGCTCCTATTCTTACCAATTTGAATCCTTTGGAATTGAAGTCTTTATCAGAGAAACTTGCTACAAAATTTTTTCCCAGTTAGTTTTCCTTCTAATCTTAGCCACAGTAGATTTGCTTGTACCAAAAAAAAAAATTAATTTTATGTAATCAAGACAGTCTATTGATAATCTGCAAGATTATTTTTCTTGTTCCTCTAACTTATTTATGATGTGACTTTTTGTATCTAGGTCATAAATCCTTTCGGAGCTGACCTTGGTAAATGATGTGTGGTGTTGGTTATAAAACTTATCTCTATTTACCATAGAAGCAGTGGTCCAAGAGGGCCCTAAAATTGGGGAATGAATCAGGGTCAGATTGACAGGAAATGAGTATAAAAAGCAGAACTGCTCTCTCAGAGAAGACTGCACATCTTTAGATGGGATGTTGTCAAAGATACCTGTTTTGCATAGTTTTCTCAAACTGTCAACAGCCTAACACTTAGATCTATGCAAACTTAAACAGACACCAGTCTTCCCCAACGCAGAACTCTAACAGGTGAATTAATTGACTTTTCAGGGCTGATCTAGTGAACTCAAGCTTTTTGGAGTAAAGTGAACATTTATACAACCTAGGGTAGGGTCCGGTTCTTGAACCTTTTTTAGGAACACAAAGGGACATATACAGCCTCCATGAAAGCTGTACTCATCTAGCTATGTGGCACAGTGGGTTCAAAGCTGGATTTGTCGGGAAGTTCTGAGTTCAAATTTAGCCACAGCCACTAATTGTGGGATCCTGGGCAAGTCACTCAGTTTTCTCATCTGGAAAATGGGGCTAATAACAGTTCCCATCTCCCAGGATTGTTGCAAGGATCAAATGAAATAACATGTGAAAGTACTCTGCAAACCTTAAAGTGTTAGATAATTTTTATTTTTTTATTATTATCATTATTTTAAATTTTGATGTGGAGTGTAAGCTCTGACAAATTCTACAAACCTGGAAAGGCTTTAGCTACAGTCCTAGTGACTGACTGAATCTGCTGCCTGAGGAGAGGCACATCAATAGTAGTGTAGTCACTAAATGATGGATTCTTGAGGGGCTCAATGATGAAGCCACATGTGTTAGAGCTGGAATAAAAGGACCTGAATTAAAATGGTGATTTAACCAAAAATGAATGTTGTGAAATATTAAAGAACAAATGTGGTTTGAAAGAAGAGATATGAGAAGATCTTCCTATCCTTTGCAGTGGTGGGAGGTCCACAAGTACTGTACATAATATATATTTTCAGGATTTTTCAATGTATTTGATCAGTTATTCTGATTTTTTTCCTCGTCTTTTTCTTGTCTTAAAAAAATACTACTTGTTATATGGGATGACTCTTAGAAGGAGAAGAAGTATACTGGAGAAAACTGATTACAAAAAACAAAAAGAACTCATCAATAAAAACTAATTTTAAAAAAGGTTTGGGGCAGCTAGGTGGCGCAGTGGATAGAGCACTGGCCCTGAAGTCAGGAGGACCTGAGTTCAAATCCGGCCTCAGACCAAACACTTGACACTAGCTGTGTGACTCTGGGCAAGTCACTTAACCCCAGTTGCCTGCAAAAAAAAAAAAAAGGAAAAAAAGAAAAAAGTTTCATTGCTGCTTATTACGTGTGTGACATTAGGCACATCACTTGGTTTCTCTTGACCTCAGTTTCCTCATCTATAAAAAAAAGGAGATGGGACTAGATGTCCCCTGAGGTCTCTCTCAGCTCTAAATCTGTGACCCCTAAAAAGATCAAATGACATATCAAAAAGTTATTTCTGAACCCTCAATTTTCAGGTTATCCTGTTCATGGGCTCGTTCAGGTTTTGATTTTTCCTCCTCCCAACTACCTGTTAAACATTTCATCACCTCAAAAATGAATTCTCAAGGACAGCATGAAATTGTCAACTCTTATTTACTTTTGATTCTGATTGGGGATGAAGGGAGGGGAGAGAAGAGTAACAAAACAACTGGGCTTTTGTTAAATCGTAATTGACCTCTATCCTGTCACCATGTATAAATAGGTGCCACAGGGATTACTGACTGACTATCCATATGTAGCCTTTGTGGGTACTGTCCTATTGGAGCTAGGATCACATAAGAAATAACAATTGTCTGTGATTGAATTCCCTTTGCTTTGGAAATTTTTAATACTTTTCTAAAGTGATCTGTGATTGTGTCATTACTAAACAGGTGAAGATGGTATACCAGGAGCCCCACTAGAGATAAAAATAAAGAGCAAGCACGTGCATATGAGATATGATCAAGAAATGGGGCAGAACGACCTTGCACTGCTAGAGCTTAATGAGCCCATTCAATGTGGTAGCAATGGACTTCCCATCTGTGTCCCTGAAAAGGATTTTGCAGAACACATTTTGATTCCAGAGAAAATGAACGTTGTCAGTGGCTGGACATTCAATGGAACAGAACTGAGTGATTCGTTGATTGACTTACCCAGTGTACATTTTGAGAATGAGAAATGTGAAGAAATACTCAATGTGACAATTACAACAAGGCTATTTTGTGAGAAAAGCAAGGTAACAGTGGACTGGCAGTTGGTAGAAGGAAGTATTGTCATGGCTGAACATAAAGGAACTTGGTTTTTGATTGGCATTATGGTCTCTCTACCAACTGAAAAGCTGGGACCACTATATCTTTTCACCAAGATTTCAAGATATTCAATGTGGTTTGAACAAATAATGCAATAATGGAAAAGCAACTGAATAGAAAGAATAAACTCTATGGAAATGTGATCCTGAGTTGATCATAAATTGGCAATATTGCTACAGAATTTTACACTTGGAATATCCTTCTCCTCTCCCAAACCTCATTTCTTCCTGGTGCTCATTCTTTATAGCTCAGCTAACATGCCAGATCTAGTTTAAAAACAAAACAAAACAAAACAAAAAACCCCAACTCCTTCCATCCAATCAGAAATTATCTTTCTTCAGATCTCACCCTCCAAGAGGGCAAGAAATGTGTCTAATGGATGTTTTAATCTCCCCCAGTGCCTAACAACATGCTTTCTAGTAATTAAAAATTTGATGAACTGAATTAGCAGAGATACTGTAAAACAGATCTGGTAGAAAGCTGTGTGCTATTTATTTCTTTTTAGTTTGCTTTACAATTCATATGAGATGAAATTAAATTCTTTTAAAACTAGTAAAATTCAGGTATCCTCTAAAATGAAATGTTTACTAATAACTACACATACTAAAAAGATATAAACAGTATTAATCAAAGTACATTTTTAAAAAGTGCCCTGTTTCAAATCCATAAATAGAAGAATAAAGCATACTTTTTATCTTCCACTAAAGTCTGACAATCATGCTTCACTGCGTGGCATGGAGGTGATCCTGGGTTCTCAAAAGCTATGTCAATAGAACAGAAGCTGATCATTTCCCACCAAACTAGAAAATCTTTTAAGGGTGAGCCTGGCAATAGATTACATGTCTATTATCAGAGGAACATGCTAGCTAAATTTTAAGTGGGAGTGACTTATTACCAAAAGCTGTCTATAAGTCATGATTTTTTTTTTTTTTTACCAAGCTGTAGCAACTTTTGAAACTAAAGTGTAGAAGGGCCATGATTAATGATCTGTATTGGTGAGGGATTGCCCCCACTAATAAAATCATGGATCTGTGAAGTATGAAATCAAGTACACATGTATATGACACAAGAGGTAGTATGGGGAATTGGATGTAGAGCCTGCCTCAAAGCCAAAAAGACCTGGGTTTGAGTCCTGCTTTTGACATATATAGACTATGTGCCTCCAAATCACTCTACCTCTCAATGTCCTAGGAAATTCTCTAAGACTGTAATTTGCAGAGAAGATACAGATATACATTGACAGAAGAATTTCCTCACCCAAAGTTTCTTTATACCAGAGAAATCCCAATCCCATCCCATGCCTGTAGATAATAAATGGAAAGCAAAGATAAATCGAATTATGAAAAAACTAATAATAATAGCGAACACATTTATAACATGTTATTGTTTACAAAGAACTTTACATATATTATCTTGCTTGATTGCCAGTGAAGTAGTTGCTTTATCCTGATTTTATAGATGGGAAACTGAGTATTAGAGAGGTTAAGTGACTTGCCTACAGTCGTGCAGCTAATAAGTAAAGTAAGTTTCTTGATGCTAGGTTTTCTGCTCAATCCACTGCACCAGAGATGTCAAACATGAAGCCTATGATACTTTCACATGCACACAGATTAAAAAGTAACTGGGAAATATTTAACAAAATAAAAATACAACAGAACATAGATCATGTTAATATGTGGTTTTCTAAGTCAATAGGCACCTATGGGGATCTTTATGTATGCTTTAATGGTATCAAGTTCTATTAGTTTGACACCATTGCTCTATGCCATCCAACTGCCTCAGACCAGAAAACAGCAGAAATCAATCATGAGAACTGAGAGTTGATTCAGTCTCTCCGGGGATAATATAATCAAAATGGAACTGAGTTTGACATATACAAATACGAGTGTTAATTTTGGAACTGAGAAGAGGCAATAAGGTAATTTTTACACCTTAAAAAAGCATGTTCATCCAGAGACCATGGATGAGATTAGAACTCTTAATAGTGATTCCAGGTGGGAGAAAATTAATATAGAATGGGGATAAAGAAGTTATTTTTAGAAAGACTAGAGTCAAAGTATTGAGGAGGGGTGTCAATGGATCAAAAAGAAAATAATTGAGCATCTTTTAGAATTTTCACTCCTCCATCTTTTCTCTTTCCTTCTTTTTTCTCCTTTTCCTCCTTATTGTCTTTTCTCTCCTCTCTTCTCTTTTCTCTCTCTGTCTCTTCTTGCCACCTACATCCTTTTTTTATTTTATTTCCATTTCTGGGGAGGATCCAAGGAAGCCACTGAGTAAGGTTTGACTGGCTGGATGGAGCATGAAAGTAAAATCCTTTTTGCCATTATACCATTTTCAACACAACACATAGGAGTGAATTTTCGGCCCAAACATGAAAGACCTTATAAGACTTATCTTCAGTACAGTAGAGTACAGTAGAAAGAGCCCTGGGCATGGAACCAGAGGTCCTGCTTTCAAATTCTGGTTCTGACACTTAATGTGTGACAGCCTGGGAGTGGAGAGATTCACTTACATGTGAATTTGGGCCAAAATTACTAATACAACTATACTTCTAATTACCTAGTTGAATGCAGTCTGTACAATGATCTCTCCATGCACCACAGCAATTTTTGTATTCTAAGTGGCCATGTATTCTAGTAATAGTAATAGCATTTAAATAGTGCTTTAAATTTGCAAAGCAATTGACGAATATCTTACCCTCACAACAACACAAGGAGGTAGGTGCTACTTTATCCCCCGCCCCTTTTTTTTAAATAGATGAGGAAACTGAGGCAGACAAAGGCTAAATGACTTGCCCTGGGTCACACAACTAGTATCAGAGGCCAGATCTGAAATCAGGTATTTCAGACAACAGGTTCAGTGCTCTATTCACTGTACCACCTAGCTCCCCATTCTGCCAAGGTCATATACCATAGCAAAGCAGAAGTGCTGCAATTCTATGAACATAATCTTCAGAGGAAAAGTTTTGATCCTCCAGGTGATATGGACAGGGGAAAGCTACCCAAATTGCAGTGGAACTTGCCAAGGGCATTTTTCTTTGGAGTTACCTCAGGCTTCATTTTGTTAAGTTTGAGAACTTATACCGCTTCATTCCAATCTTTATAGCACAAGGGAAGTGCTATAAAAGCTAAGTGCTACTGTGTCTCTGTTGTACATCCTTGCTATGTAAGAGGTAAGTCTATCTCCTTTAACTATTCCATGATTTATGAGTGCCTTATTTCATCCCCCAAATCAAGCCTGAACAGGATGTAAGCCCTTCTCTAGGGGGTAAGGAAAAAGGAATTAAGAAAAGGTTTGTGAAGGGGAGGATTTGGAAGGATTGTGTCAAGGTGGGAAGGAGAGAGAAAAGATCTTGCCAGAATTCTGCATAACACTAGGCAGCTGGCTTCCTTTGGCTTTGCCAGGTTAATGTGGGCAATAAATCTTCCTGAGATGCACAAAGGTCTTTTTCTTCATTATCCTGTGGCCCCAAAGCTTTATGGGAGGGGTAGCAATAAAGGGGAGGGAAGCCACTGCTAGAGCATGAGGATCTAGGGCTAACAAAAGTATATTTATACAATATAAAGGAGAAATTATTCTGTATACTTGTAGCAGTACTTTAAGGGTAGAAAAGTATTTTCCTTCTTAAGTTTTCATAGGCTACAGAAAAAGAAGTGAGAGGTATGTAAGTGAATGTCACTGAATTATTTATCAGTGAAATTATTTGGGAATAAATTAAGTATGACTGATGAACGTGGTAAAAGTGTTAGTTTCTATCTTAATTTATTAGCTATGGGCAATTCTATAGCTTTCTGGGACTCATTTTATTGTGAAAATATTTGAGTTGCTCTAAGCCTGCTCTAAACATATACAACTCACACATATTTGCAAAACTTAAAACATTTCTTTCCTGAGAGGCAATATTGACTAAAAGAAAAAAGAAGGCTATCGCATTTTATGCCTTAAACTATTTAAACACATGGTTTTAGTTGACAACAAAAATGTTATCAAAACAACAAGGACTGATATGCTAATAATATTTACTCTCTAAAAATTAGTCTAAGTCACTGAAGAAAACAAATCCTTTAAAAATACAATTGGCCAACTGGAAAAAATACACCGAAGAAAACAAATCCCTTAAAAATACAATTGACCAACTGGACAAGAAAGTACAAAATCTAACAGAAGAAAACAATCTGTTAAAAATTAGAATTGAACAAATGGAAACTAATGACTCTATGAGAGAGCAAGAATCAGTCAAACAGAAACAAAAAAATGAAAAAACAGATGAAAATGTAAAATACCTCATGGGTAAAACAATTGACCTGGAAAATCGATCCAGGAGAGACAATTTAAAAATTATAGGCCTACCTGAAAATCATGATGAAAAAAAGAGCCTGGACAATATCCTTCAGGAAATCATAAAGGAAAACTGCCCTAAAGTTCTAGAAAGAGAAGGTAAAATAACTATAGAAAGAATCTACCACTCACCAGGTGGTGAAAGAGATCCCAAATTGAAAACGCCAAGGAATATAATAGCTAAATTCCAAAATTACCAGATTAAAGAGAAATTACTGCAAGCAGCCAGAAAAAAAAACAATTTAAATATCATGGAACCACAGTCAGGATTACACAGGACCTTGCAGCCTCTACATTAAAAGACTGTGGGGCGTGGAACATGATATTACATAAGGCAAAGAAGCTTGGAATGCAGCCAAGGATTAACTACCCAGCGAAAATGAGCATGATTTTTCAGGGGAGGAGATGTATATTCAACAAAATAGGGGACTTCCAAACCTTCCTGATAAAAAGACCAGAGCTCAACAAACAATCTGATCTTCAAGTACAAGATTCAAGAGAGACATAAAAAGGTAAATGGGACAGAAAGAAACAAATGTTGTTAATACAGGCAAAATGTGTACATCCCTACAAGGGAGGATGACACTTGCAACTCTTGAGAACTGTACTGTTATTGTACCATGTTAAAGGAGTATAGGGGGGTGGAGCCAAGATGGCAGAGTGAAAGCAGTGACTTGCTTGAGCTCTCCCCCAAACCCCTCCAAATACCTGTAAAAAAATGGTTCTAAACAAATTCTAAAGCAGCAGAACCCACAAAAAGACAGAGTGAAACAAATTTCCAGCCCCAGACAACCTGGATAGTTGATCAGAAAGGTATAACACGCCAGGCGGGGAGAGGAGCGCAGCTCTGCGTGAGCGCGTAGGCCACAGTAGCGACCCTGGAGCAGGCCTCAGAGGGCTGAATCGTGGGCAGCTGTGGCGGTTTCCAGACTTCTCAACCCACGAATGCCAAAGACAACTTGGAAGGGCAGTGGGAAAAGTCTGTGACTTCAGTGAGAGAGGAGCTAAGTCTCAGCTGCAAGTCCCGAGTGCGGGACATGGCGGCCTCCTGAACTTCCGGCCCACAGACTGAGAGGGAATCCAGTGGCTGATCAGAGGGGGATTGCAAGGATCTCTTTGCCAGTGCTGAGGCAGGAATCTCTTGCTTTGCCCGTGCTTGGATCTGGGTCACAGTCCTAAGGGGCGGTCCTGGGGCGAGGAGGAAGGCTGGCTTGGTGGAGTTTGTTGTGGCAATGGAGAGGAAACACCTCGCCCCTTATCATATCACCCTGGAAGAACTGAAAATTTACAGGTCCCTAGAAGTATCTCTGAAAACAGCTGTACAAACCCCCGAAGCTTGGGACAGTATATTCTCCACACTGGAAGCAGACTTTGCCTTAACAAAGAGTTTAAAACTCAAGTAATTGGTTGGGATCATGAGTAAGCAGAGCAAAAAGAGTCAGACTATATTATCTTACTTTGGTGACAAAGAAGATCAAAACATACAACCAGAAGAAGACAACACAGTCAAAGCTCCTACATCCAAAGCCTCCAAGAAAAATATGAATCAGTCCCAGGCCTTGGAAGAGCTCAAAAGGGATTGAGAAGCAAGTAAGACGAGTACAGGAAAAACTGGGAAGATAAATGAGAGTGATGCAAGAAAATCAGGAAAAACTAGTCAACAGCTTGCTAAAGGAGACCCAAAATAATACTGAAGAAAATAACACCTTAAAAAAATAGCCTAACCCAAATGGCAAAAGAGGTCCAAAAAGTCAATAAGGAAAAGAATGCCCTAAAAAGCAAAATTGGCCAAATGGAAAAGGAAGTCCAAAAGATTACTGAAGAAAATACTTCCTTAAAAATTAGAATAGAGCAATTGGAAGCTAGTGACTTTATGAGAAATCAAGACACTGTAAAACAAATTCAAAACAATGAAAAATTAGAAAACAATGTGAAATATCTCATTGGAAAAACAATTGACCTGGAAAACAGATCCAAGAGAGAGAATTTAAAAATTACTGGACTATCTGAAAGCCATGATCAAAAAAAGAGCCTAGACATCATCTTTCAAGAAATTATCTAGGAAAACTGCCCTGATATTTTAGAACCAGAGGGCAAAATAGAAATTGAAAGAATCCACCGATCTCCTCCTGAAAGAGATCCCCAAAGGAAAACTCCCAGGAATATTGGAGCCAAATTCCAGAGTTCTGAGGTCGAGGAGAAAATATTACAAGCAGCCAGAAAGAAACAATTAAAGTATTGTGGAAACACAATCAGGATAATACAGGATTTAGCTGCTTCTACATTAAGGGACCACAGGGCATGGAATAGAATATTCTGGAAGGCAAAGGAGATAGGATTACAACCAAGAATCACCTACCCAGCAAAACTGAGCATAATCCTTCAGGGGAAAAAAACTGTCATTCAGTGAAATACAGAACTTTCAAGCATTCTTGATGAAAAGACCAGAGCTGAATAAAAAATTTGACTTTCAAATACAAGACTTATGTGGAACATGAAGAGGTAAACAGGAAAGACAAATCTTAAGAGACTTATTAAGGCTGAAATGTTTACATTCCTGCATGGAAAGATGATATTTGTAACTCATGAAACCTGTGTCAGTTGTGTGTGTGTGTGTGTATATAAATATATAAATACATAGACAGAGGGCGGCATAGGGTGAGTTGAAGATGAAGGGGTCATATCTGGAGAATAAAATTAAGGGGTGAGAGAGGATTATACTAGGAGAAGGAGAAAGGGAGAGGTAGAACAGGGTAAATTATCTCACCAAAAAAAAAAAAAAAACCAGAAAAGGCCCTTACAGTGAAGGAGAAATGGGGGAAGGTGAGAGGGAATAAGTGAATCTTATTCTCATACGATTTGATTTACGGAGGAAATAACATACATACTCAATAGGGTATGGAAATCTGTCTCACCCTACAGGAAAATAGGGTAAGGGGACAAGAGAGTAGGGGGATGATAGAGAGGAGGGAAGATTGGGAAAGGGAGTAATCAGAAGCATATACTTCTGAGGAGGGACAGGTTCAAAAAAAAGAATAGAATAAATGGGGAGGGTAGGATAGGATTAAGGGAAATAGAGTTAGTTTTTCACAGCATGTCTACTATGGAAGTCTTTTGCTGTATAACTATATTGAGTTGCTTGCCTTTTCAATAAGAGTGAGTGGAGAGGAGGAAGGGAGAAAATTTGGAACCCAAAGTTTTAAAAACACATGTCTAAAAAAAATGTTTTCACATGCAACTGGGAAATAAGAAATAAAGGAAATGGGGTACAGAAAAAAATAAAGGAGTATACATAAAGGGAGTGGATATAAGTTGACTTTGATGTAATGATAAAAAAAAAATTTAATCAAGTAGGTTAAATGGATCCAAGTAAGTGGATCAGTCTGAACTAAGAAAACGTACTGAGAAAGGAGGAGGAAGACAAGGGTAAATTACATTACAGGAAAAGACACAAAAACCTATTAGAGCAGAGGTAAAGAAGGGAGGGAGATGATTGTTTGAACCTTACTCTCATCAGATTTGGCTCAAGAAGAGAATAACATAATCAGTTAGGTATACAAATCTAACTTGCACTCTAGGTAGCAGAAGGGGAAAGGGGAAAGAAAAGGGAGAGGGGATAGAAGGGAGGGAAGAAGAAGTAAGGGTAAAGGGGAAGAAAAGGGAAAGGGATAATAGAAGGGAGGTGGGACTGAAGGAGGTGGTGGTCAAAAGCAAAACACTAGTGAGGGGGGGAAAGGAGAAAGGAGAAAGAAAAGCATAAACAGGGGGGAAAAAGGATGCAGAAAAAGACACAGATAGTAATCATAACTGTGAATGGGATGAATTCTCCCATAAAACGGAAGCTTATAGCAGAATGGATTAAAAACCACAATCCTACAATATATTGTTTACAGGAAACACATTTGAAAAAAAGTGATACATACAGGGTAAAGGTAAAAGGCTGGAGCAAAATATATTATGCTTCAGCTGAAGTAAAAAAAGCAGGGGTAGCAATCCTGATCTCAGACAAAGCAAAAGCAAAAATAGATCTTATCAAAAGAGATAAGGAAGGAAACTACATCCTGCTAAAAGGCACCATAGACAATGAAGTAATATCATTACCAAACATATATGCACCAAATGGTATAGCATCCAGATTCTTAGAGGAAAAGTTCAGGGAGTTACAGGAAGAAATAGACAGCAAAACTATTCTAGTGGGGGACCTCAACCTCCCCCTCTCTGAACTAGATAAATTTAACCACAAAATAAACAAGAAAGAAGTTAAGGAGGTGAATAGAACATTGGAAAAGTTAGATATGATAGACCTCTGGAGAAAACTGAATGGGGATAGAAAGGAATATACTTTTTTCTCGATGGTACATGGCACATACACAAAAACTGACCATGTACTAGGGCATAAAAACCTCACAATCCAATGCAGAAAGGCAGAAATATTAAATGCATCCTTTTCAGATCATGATGCAACAAAAATTGTATAAAGGGCCATGGAAAGACAGACTAAAAAATAATTGGAACTAAATAATCTAATCCTAAAAAATGACTGGGTCAAATAACAAATCATAGAAACAATCAATAATTTCATTCAAGAGAATGACAATAATGTGACAACATACCAAAACTTACGGGATGCAGCAAAAGCAGTTCTTAGGGGAAGTTTTATATCTCTAAATGCTTACATAAATAAAATAGAAAAAGAGGAGATCAATGAATTGGGCATACTACTAAAAAAACTAGAAAAAGAACAAATTAAAAATCCTCAATTAAACACCAAATTAGAAATATTGAAAAACAAAGGAAAAATTAAGAAAATTGAAATTAAGAAAACTACTGAACTAATAAACAAAACTAAGAGCTGGTTTTATGAAAAAACCAATAAAATAGATAAACCTTTGGTTAACCTAATTAAAAAAAAGAGAGAAGAAAACCAAATTACTAGTATCAAGAACGAAAAGGGTGAAACTACCACCAAGGAAGAGGAAATTAAAACAACAATTAGGAATTATCTTGCCCAACTATATGCCAACAAATTTGACAATCTTAGTGAAATGGATACATATTTACAAAAAATATAAATTGTCCAGATTAACAGAAGAGGAAGTAAAATACTTAAATAACCCCATCTCAGAAAAAGAAATTGAACAAGCCATTGATGAACTCCCTAGGAAAAAATCTCCAGGGCCAGATGGATTTACATGCGAATTCTATCAAACATTTAAAGAACAATTAATTCCAATACTATATAGACTATTTGGTAAAATAGGTGAAGAAGGAATCTTACCAAATTCTTTTTATAATACAAATATGGTGCTGATACCTAAACCAGGAAGAGTCAAAACAGAGAAAGAAAATTATAGACCAATTTCTCTAATGAATATAGATGCAAAAAATTTAAACAAAATATTAGCAAATAGATTACAGCAATTTATCTCAAGAATAATACACTATGACCAGGTAGGATTTATACCAGGAATGCAGGGATGGTTCAATATAAGGAAAACTATCAGCATAATTCATCATATCAACACCAAAACTAACAGAAACCACATGATCATCTCAATAGATGCAGAAAAAGCTTTTGATAAAATACAACACCCATTCCTATTAAAAATACTAGAAAGCATAGGTATAAATGGACTCTTCCTTAAAATAATAAACAGCATCTATCTAAAACCTTCAGCAAGCATAATATGTAATGCAGACAAGCTAGAAGCATTTCCAATAAGTTCAGGGGTGAAACAAGGAGGTCCATTATCACCACTGTTATTCAACATCATACTGGAAACGTTAGCTTTAGCAATAAGAGAAGAAAAAGACATTGAAGGCATTAGAATAGGCAAAGAAGAAACAAAGCTATCACTCTTTGCAGATGACATGATGTTATACTTAGAGAATCCCAGAGAATCAAGTAAAAAACTACTTGAAATAATAAACAACTTTAGCAAAGTTGCAGGCTATAAAATAAATCCACATAAATCACTGGCATTTCTATATATTACCAAAAAAACCCAACAGCAAGAGATAGAAAGAGAAATTCCATTTAAACTTACTGTAGACATTATAAAATATTTAGAAGTCTACCTCCCAAAACAAACTTAGGAACTCTACGAACACAATTATAAAACACTTTTCACGCAAATAAAATCAGATCTAAATAACTGGAAAAACATCAGTTGCTCATGGGTAGGCCAAGCTAATATAATAAAAATGACAATTCTACCTAAGCTAATTTACTTATTCAGTGCCATACCAATCAAACTACTAAAAAATTATTTTGTAAAGTTAGAAAAAATAATAACAAGATTCATTTGGAAGAACAAAAGGTCCAGAATATCAAGAGAACTAATGAAAAGAAATGCAAGGGAAGGTGGCCTAGCCATTCCAGATCTTAAATTGTATTATAAAGCAGCAATCATCAAAACTGCTTGGTACTGGCTAAGAAATAGAGTGGTGGATCAATGGAATAGGTTAAATATGCAAGACACAGTAGTCAACGACTATAGTAATCTATTATTTGATAAACCCAAAGATAAATCCCAGCTTCTGGGATAAGAACCCACTCTTTGAAAAAAACTGCTGGGAAAACTGGAAAAGAGTATGGTAGAAACTAGGCATAGACCAAAATCTCACACCATATACCAAAATAAAATCAAAATGGGTTCGTGATTTAGATATAAAGGCTGATACTATAAGCAAACTGAGAGAGCAAGAAATAGTTTACCTGTCAGATCTATGGTAAACAGAAGAATTCATGACCAAACAGGAGATAGAGAACATTACGAAAAGCAAAATAGATAATTTTGATTACATTAAATTGAAAAGTTTATGCACAAAGCCAGTGCAACTAAGATTAGAAGGAAGGTAAAAAAATTAGGAAAGAATTTATACAACCAGTCTCTCTGATAAGGGCCTCATTTCTAAAATATATAGAGAATTAAGTCAAATTTATAAGAATAGAAGCCATTCCCCAATTGATAAGTGGTCAAAGGATATGAACAGACAGTTCTCAGATGAAGAAATTAAAACCATCTATAGTCATATGAAAAAATGCTCTAAATCACTATTGATTAGAGAAACGCAAATCAAAACAACTCTGAAGTACCACATCACACCTATCAGAATGGTGAAAACAGGAAAATGATAAATGTTGGACAAGATGTGGGAAAATTGGAACACTAATGCATTGGTGGTGGAGTTGTGAAATGATCCAACCATTTTGGAGAGCAACTTGGAACTATGCCCAAAGGGCTGTAAAAATGTGCATACCCTTTGACCCAGCAATAGCACTTCTAGGGCTATATCCCAAAGAGATCACACAAACGGGAAAAGGACCTACATGTACAAAAATATTCATAGCACCTCTTTTTGTGGTGGCAAAGAATTGGAAATTGAGAGGATACTCATCAATTGGGGAATGGCTGAGCAAGTTGTGGTATATGAATGTGATGGAATACTATTGTGCTATAAGAAATGATGAACAGGCTGACTTTAGAAAAACCTGGAAAGACTTGTATGGTCTGATGCTGAGTGAAGTGAGCAGAACCAAGAGAACGTCGTACACAATAACAGCCACGTTATGCAATGACTAATATTGATAAACTTAACCCTTCCTGGCAATACAAGGATCTAGGACATCTCCAGAGGCCTTGTGATGGAAAATGTTATCCACACCCAAAGAAAGAATTATGGAAGCCGAATTGCCATTTTCCTTCTCTTCTGTTGAGTTCTGTTTCCTCTTTCTGATGGTTCCTCCCATTGGTTTCTACTTACAACATCACTAATGTGAAAATATGTTTAATATGAATGTAAATGTATAGCCTATATCAGATTATGTGCCATCTTGGGGAGGGTGGTGGGGAGGAAAGGGGAGAAAAATTTTAAACTCCAAAGCATATGGAAGTGATTATTGATAAATCAAAATAAATTAATAAAAAAAAGTAAAAAAAATTAGTCTAAGTCTAGCCTTTAGTTTCTATTATCAGTGATGGTTCATAGGTACAAATAGGCCTATTTACAAACTAGTAAGATAAGAACTACAGAAGGTCAGAGGACAACTTTTTTTCCAGAACTTAAAAAGTCTAAAAACAATGAGTTAATTTAATAAAAGCATTTTCTAAAGAACACACTAAATATCTTTTTTAATCCACTTTGTATTTTAACCTCTGAATCACTTCTCCTCGTCTAGCCCAATTTGGATAGTCCCATCTGCCAATTTTTAGAGGGATGTGCTCAAATATATGGGGGTGGGTTGTTGTCCTTTGTGCTCAACAAGGACCAAAATGACATCACTATGTCAGGGTCAAGGTACAATGTATCTGACTCTGGCTGATCAGAAAAATACGAGCTTGGTAGGCTTTACCACAGGTTGGGCACAAATAGTCCATATGAACATTTGGAGTAGAGAGGTCTCTAATTTTGTGCATCTACTGTGTGCAATTCTGCTTTGCTCGTGAGGCACAGTGCCTTCTTTGATGCAGGCACATCATGCTGGGTGATCCTGTGCCAGTATCTCCTATGTCTCACAACTGATTCTCAAATTCCTCATAGACTTGCAAATGTCCTTGCATTACTTCTTCTGACTTTCATGTGAGTGCTTCCCTTGTGAGTTCTCTGTAAAAGAATTTTAGGCAGAAGTACATTTGGCATTCAAACAATGTGGCTAGCCCATCCAAGTTGTACTCTCTCTGAAAGCTTGGCAGATCAGTTCTAGAAAGGACCTCAGGTCTGGTACCTTACCTTGCCAGGTGATTTTTTTGATCTTCCTAAGCCAATTCAAATGGAAGCAACTCAGTTTGCTGGCATGCTGGTTTACTGTCCAGGTTTCATAGGCATACAATAATGAGGTCAGCATAATAGCTAGGTAGCCTAATACCTTTTATCTCCTACACTTTCCTTTGGAGTCTCCCAAACACTGAGCTAGATCTGGCAATGTGTGTGTCAACCTTATCTATATGTCCATTCCTGGAAAGAATACTGCCAAGGTGGATGAACTTATCCACAGAATTCAAATTCCTCCATTTGCTATAACTGATGGTTCCACATATGGTTGGTGTGGTCCTGGTTGGTGCAGAACTTGTTTTCTTGGTGTTGTCAGTCAAAATTAGCACAAAAAGCAGAAAATCAATGCATACTCTGTTGCATCTCAGCCTCAGAGGCTACAATGAGTGCACAATCACCTGCAAACAAAAAGTTGCGCACCAACTCTCCCTCCACTTTAGTCTTGGCTTGTAGCCCTTTCAAGTTAAATAACTTACTGCCAGTGTGGTAGGTGACCTTGATAATGTTTTCATCCTTGTTGAAGGTATCTGACAACATCACTGAAAACATCATGCTAAAAATATGGGAGCAAGCACATAGCCCCTGCTTCACTCCACTTGTGACTGAAAAAGCATGAGAGCACCATCCATTATCCTTGCAAGCATGCCATCATGAAATTGGTGTATGATTCTGATGAACTTCTCCAAGTAACCAAATTTTGCTATGATTTTCTATAAGTCCTCACAATTGATGGTATCAAAGGCCTTAGTCAGATGGATGAACGTTGTGTACTCCTCTGTTCCATTCCTGGCATTTTTCCTAGAGTTGTCAAGCAGCAAACATTATATCAGTAGTTCCTTGGCCCTTTCTGAAGCCCCACTGCCTAGATAACCATCTTCCAGGTGAAAGATCAGCCTATTAAGGAGGACTCTGGCAAGAGTCTTGCCAGCAATGACTAAGAGAGAGACACCTCCCCGCCCCACCCCATGATTATCACAGGACAACCTATTTCCCTTTTTCTTTATAAAGATGGATAATGGAGACATCCTTGAACTCCTGGAAGATAACCTCCTCTTGACATACAACCTTGAAGATTTCAGTTAGCTTTTATATGAGCAGTGGACCCCTGACTTGTAAATCTCAGCTGGAATAGAATCAGCACCAGGTGATTTACCTTACAAGAGGAGCCTAATGGCATTCAAAACCTCTTCACCAGTTGGAAGTCCAGCTAGAGAGGAAATGAATGCAACCTAAGGTAAACAGTCAATGGCTTCAGCATTGGTTGATGACGGTCTGTTGAGAATGCTATGGAAGTATTCAGCCCATCTCTCCAGGATCACATTCTCAACACTAATGAATGTGGCTCTGTTGAATAGTTGAGATGCACTATAGGTCTTTGGCCCATAGATAGCATTCAAGGCATTGTAAAAGTACTTTGCATTGTTACTATCAGTGTAAAACTGAATTTCATCTACCTTCTTACTGACCTAAGAATCCTGCATCTCTCTAAGCTTCACTTGTAGTTTATTTTTGATGGAATTACATGTTACCTTCTTAGAGATGGATGAACTATCCTACTTGTAAACTCTGTGGAGTTCTTGGTTTTTGTTTAGCAGCTTCTGAATTTCCCTATTATTTTCATCAAAACAATCTTGATTTCTGCAAGGGTTCTGGCCCAGATGAGTAATGAAGTGTTGTACACCAAATCCCTGAAAGCTGCAAACTTCTTTTCTTCTCCACTATTGCCAACTGTATGTTGGCTCAGTTTTCTCTGAGTTAGCAATAAGCTCTTCATGCATGGAGAAATGCTCTAATTAGTTGACATTAAGTCTTTTGGTCATTTTGCCTTTGGGGCTGCTGCTTTTGTTGAATGCAAATGTTTAGTTTGGAGAGAAGTCTATGATCTGTACAGCACTCTGTGCCACACATCACCTCCATTACTCTCACATCTAGTGTGTCTCGTCTTCTTACAATGACATACTCTATTAAATGCCAATGTTTGCTGAGAGGTCACATCCACGAAGTTTTATTGCATTTAGGTAAATGGAAGACAGTGTTGGTGATTAGAAGGTTATGAGATGCACAAGTTCTTCAATAGTAACCATTGCTGTTGCTGTTTCCAATTCCATTCCTTCCAAGGACTCCATGCTATGTCTGCTTGTGCCTATTCTGGCAATAAAGTTACCCAGAATTACAAGCTTGTCCTCTTTTGGTACATTGATGATGAGGATCTCCAGGTCTTCATAATTTTTTTTTTTTTAACCTCATAAGGGTCCATCTGCATTGATGGTGGCATAGTGCTTTCTTGCAAGTGGCAATTGCATTGTTATGGGCCTGTTGTTCACTCCTTTTGGGAAGCATACAAACTTGTTGAATAGGTTAGTCTTGTGAAATCTACACTAGCTTCACAACACTCCCCATCACTGCAGCCACTCCAAAAAAAGTGTACCCAGCTCTAACTTCAGTAAGCTAGCCTTCATCTGCCAGCCTTATTTCACTCAAGGCTGCCATCTGGATGTGATTCCTGCTGAATTCTCTTGCTGTTCATCTTTCAGGTTTATTGGATTTCTTGTTGCCCACAAGTATGCACACATTCCATGTACCAATACTGAGTGGAATCATCTTTGCAAGTTTTTGTGCATTTATTTTGTTGTGTGTTTCAACCACAGAATAAGATCCTTGACTGCCATGGTAAGAAGGCCAGAGTTGGGTGAAGCAGACAATTTTTAGGGCACCTTTTCTAGCTTTTTCCTCATGCAAGGAGCAGTGAGGTCCTTAAAAGGCTTATCAGACACCCAAAAGAGCTGCTGAATCTCACTGCTGCTTCAGTCTATTGAAAAAAAAAACCCTATAGCCCGGGCTGCCAATGTGTAGAGTTGTGACTATAGGTCCTACTGTATCCACACCTGCTGCTTTGTAATTTGCCTGTCACCACAGGGCTTTGAGGTAAGTAAAAAAATGGTAAATTGGTATAGGTGATGTCTTTGACATGCACAAAAAAATGGATTTAAGTAAGGTAGATTTGTACAAAGTCATCAACCTCACTCTTCCAGAGTTACCGGAGTCTAACGGCAAACAAAAGATGACTGGTGATGGCTCAGGATGCAGTTGATGATCTTGCTGTCTTCCACGTCTAACCAAACTCTAAGCATTCCACAGCACCTACTTTAGCTGCCTTCATGACCACTGGAACAAACTGTTCCCACCCACCCATTCCAACAGAGGAATTCTTCACATGCTTGGGGTAGATACCCTACTATAACTCATTGATGGGCTTGAGGGCCCTCAGTTACTCTCAACTTGGTTTAGTCCACTCAGTTTACTGGGGTGTGGCTACTGTACATTATAGCTTCTTGGAGCCAGAGGTGAGAGCTGGGTGGCAGGTAGACACTAAAAGTGGCAAGCAGTCATGAAAAGGCCTCAGCGTCACTAACACCAGAGGTACTAATCTTCCCTGAACACCCATACAGCCCCCAAATACATACACACCAGGGAAATGTATGGCTGGGAAAGGATGGATGCATGGTTCATTAGCAACATATTTAAACACCAAACAAAATGGGCACTGCTATGAATATAGTAGAATGGAAAAAGATTATTTATCAAACTGCAGATTATTTTATGAACAGCTTGCTTTTCCTTTTAAGCATAATAAATCCACACTGAAGCTTTCAAAGCTGTACTGCTTGTCTGTGCTTCTTTCTGGCCTTCCTTTTGTTTTCTCTCCACATTTATTTAAAAAAAAAATGCAATAGCTCAATTTTCTTCCTTTTTATTGTATTTTTTCCCTTTGTGCCCTCCCATCCTTCAACCCTGGAGAGGTATGAAGTGATGAAGTTCTTGCAACACATATGCATTGTTGTACAAAACGAATCCCCCAATTAACCATGTCAAAAACAAAAACAAAAAAACCCAAACAAAACAAAACTCCACTATTATTCTACATTCTGAGTCTTACCACTTCAATGTCAAAAAGTAGATCATTATCACGAGTGCTCTGGAAATACTTTTGGTCACTGTATTGATGAGGGGTCTTAATTCTTCCAAAGAGGTTTTTATTTACAATGTTGTTTATGTGTAAATTAGTCTCTCGATTCTGTTTGCTTCACTGCATGAGTTCTTATAAGTTTTCTGAAAGTCCTCCATTTTTTTCATTTTTTATACTACACTAATAATTTATACAGCCATTCCTCAACTAGTGGACACTCTTAGTTTCCAGTCCTTTGCCAATATAAAAAAAAGTGGGTATATGTTTGCACACGTGGGTCCCTTTCCTCTTTCTTTCACCTTGTTGGGGTATAAGTTGAGTAGTGGTATCAGAGGGCCAAAGTGTCTTCCAGAAGACTGAACTAGTTTATAGCTCCACCAACAATGTATTAAAGGGCCTGTTTTCCCACAGACCCTACAACAGTTGTCATTTTGTCAACTTTGCCAGCCTGATGCATGTGAGGTGAAGCCTCAGAGTTGCTTTCATCTGCATTTCTGTAATTGTTGATTTGGCGCATGATTATATAGTTGTTGATGACTTGGATTTTTCCCTTAAAAGAACTGTCTGATCATATCCTTATACTATTTATCAACTGGCGAATGGCTTTTGTTCTTATAAATTTGAATCAGTTACTTATATACTTGGGAAATGACCTTTATCAGGTAAGCTTGCCACAGATATTTTCCCCAGTTAACTGTCCTTTATAGTTTAGATGTACTGGTTTTATGTAAAAACGTTTCATTTAATGTAATTTTAAAATTGTCCATTTTATCTTCTGTGATCACCTCGATCTCGTTTCATCATGAACTCTTGCCCTATTAATTCCAAGTTTCTTTCTTGCTTCTCTAATTTATGTCAACCATTATGTCTAAACACTACATCCCTTTAGAGCTCATCTTTGTATACAGTATAGAAAGTTGGTCTACACTGAATTTGTCAGATTCTTTTCCCAGTGGTTTCTGTTGGTTAGTGAATCCTTACCACAGTAGCCAGGGCCTTTCAGTTTATTTAACACTGGACCACTATTTGTTTGCTTCCACATGTTGTGTACCTAATCTATTCCACTGATCAACCTGTTCTGATTACTGCTTTGTAGTACCATTTGAGATGTAGTACTGATAAGCCTCTTCTTTCCCACTTTTTTGTAGTCTTTTATCTGCATACTCAGAGTATGTGATAGTTAAGTTCCCTAACCTTCCTCCCCTTTTCTTTCCAAATATTCATTTTTCCACACCCTTCCTTCAAGATCACTGAAACATAACAAAACCACTCCCAAGCCTGCTGTCTTAGTCAACTTATTCTATGACTCAATAAAATATTCAACTCAAAAACCTGCCATGATTGTACAGACCCATGATGACACACACTATCCACCTCCTGACAGAGGAGATGGATTCAGGAAACAGAATGATATTTGATTATGCAAATTTGTTTTTCTTTTCTTTTTTCCCAAGTAGAGGGGACAAGAGAAAATAAATGTTTATCTTAAAAAAAAATTAAATTTTTAAAAAAGGATGCAAGCTCCTTAATTGAAGCTTGTTTTACTTTTATTTTTGTATCCCTAGTCCTAGCACATGGTAGAGATTTATGCTACAACCCATATATACACAATGCATTTAGGGGCAGGCTTACACAACCAAATTGTGGGCCTCTGTGTCAGAGTGGGTTTGTTTTGTTTGGAAGGGGGGAGGGATGAGACTTGTGATTTCACTAGAATAGGGAATTTTCACTAAGAAACCTAAATCCCTCTACTCATACGGATAAGCAACTAAGGTATGTTTTTTATTATTAGTACTAGGATCATCAATAATTGCAGTACCAATTGTAGTACCAGCTAGCATTTATACAGTGCTTTAAGGCTTGTAAAATGTTTTACTTACGTGATCTCCCTTGTCCTTACAATAACTCTAGGAAATAGGAGATATAATTATCTCCATTTTACAGATGAGAAAATAAATGATGAGAGAGATTAAATGATTTGTTGGGTGTTATACAGATAATAAGTATCTGAAGCAGGATTTGAATTCAGGTCTTCCAGACTCCATTTTCTGTACTTTATCCACTGCACCAAGTTGCTTAGGGCACCGAGAGATTAAATGACTCGTCCTTGGCCACATGGCCAATGTGTGAGAGGCAAGGCCTGAACTCAGATCTTCCTAATTCTGGACCAGCTCTTTATTAATTTTGCTATGCAGTCTTAAAAACTTTAGGAAATATTAAGGTCCATTCAAAAGCAAGTGAAACATCAATAAACATTGAAAAGAGGCTTATAAGTCAACTTTCCAATTACCTTTATTTTGAACATTGAAACCCATTTTTTTTAGGAGATGCTCAGGTTCTAAGAACCTGGCTTAGATAACTTAGAAAAATAGCAAATGATAGCAGTTTATTCTGATTATTTTGAGCAAAGGTTAACAAGCCTAACAGTTAATATAAACAGTACATATACTTGGGCCTTTCCTGACACATATAAACCAAGATTCTGTTTCTACCTCTATTTTCAAGGATAACAAACAAGGAAAAAACATGCATATACTACACAAAAGCAAAATCAGTCCCTATCCTCAAGAAGCTTATTTTCTAGCAGGAGAGAAAATAAACCTTGTGACCTAAAAACCCCAAATCTGTATGATAGGGACCTGTTAGCAGTAGGCACACTAAACGTGTGAAAATGTGGAGCAGGAGTTTTTGCTATGAAATGCAAAAAGTATTAAGTCAGTGAACATTAATGAGTTTTAAGTGCATTTAAGGAACACTTCAGGATAGGAATGGTAAAAAGGCTAATTTCTTTTAGCTATAGTCAGTAGAAATATTTCTGTTTCTTCCTTTAGTTTCAAGGATCAGGCCTTTCCAAGTTATAAAAAGAGGCAAGTTGAGAACTCATAACTTGAGTCTAAAATTAGCCAACTGAGATAGAGGTTTTACCCTCAGGAAAGGATACAAAATTAATCAAAAGACATATTAGTGCTCAGAAGACTAGAGAGAATGGACCTGTCACAAAACCAAGGTAAGCAGACTGGTCCCTGCAGTACGTATCCAGACCAGGCTACAGAGATATATAGGAAGTTGTTTGGGAGAGGGTAGTATAGGGAAAAAATGCCAGGTCTAAATCGGGTAAAGTCCGATTTGGACTTCAGAGCTGATAAACAAAAGGTCAAATTGAAATAGTGCATCATGAATAGGTAGGCAATATGGCCAAGGCAGGCAGTATCGCTCGATAAAGCAAGCCTCATTTTCCCTCTTAGAGACACTGGCTAATGACTATATATGGAAAGTACCATTGAAGTAGACAGGCAGATGTTGGTGTCTAGGTTAGAAAATGAAGACTATAGATGCAAGGGATGAAGTGATAGGGCTAAGGCAAAGATATTGGAAAATATAACCCCACTGGGATCAATGAGGGAGATAATTAAACATAATTAAAAAACCCAACACCTAAAAACAAAACATTTCATTTTGAAATATTTTTTCACTTACAATGGAAGATAGAACATTTGATATTTTGAGCTATTTTCATAAAAAAAAAAAAAAAGAGAGAGACTGCTCTGTGAAGACCTAACTCAACAAACAGAATGGTCTAGTGACTAGGGTGGTACGGTGTGTAAAGATCACTACACTTGGAGTCAATACACTTGGGTTCTTGTCCCAGTTATACCTTCATCCACCTATATGAGTTATTGCTCATCTATAAAAATGTAAAGTAAAAGGATTTGCCCCTTCCATTCTATGATGAACTATTTTTGCTCTTTGATCATCTGTATATATTTTCCTTCTTATCTATGTTGTATATATAATACACTATGAAGAAACATGTTCAGGTTCAAACTGATCATTTTTATATAAATGGCTTTAAATTATATGTAATCCACACAGATTGTGCCTGAAAAAAGTATGGACCCTCGGAAAACAAAGGAAAAAAATAGTTCCTTGAGAAATTCCTCCACATCCTCAAAGTGACAGGAACATCAAACATATCTTCTCAATGACACTGACAGAGGAAAATATCTTAGAGGTTGTATACTAAAACTTCCTCATTTTTCCAATGAGAAAACTGAGTTGAGACAGGTTAAATGACACGTCACACAGATAGTTAAGATTAAAAAGATAAAAAAAAAACTGAGCAGAGCAGACAATATGGGCTGGAGGTTTCTGAAATGTGTAGAAGCCATTACCTTTTCTTATATTTCTTAATCTTGAATATTATTCACCATCTTCCCTTGTGCCCACAAATTATCAAAGTATCAAACTTGGTTTGAAGGATTTTTTCAATTTCTTTGTAGAATATCCCCACTATTTCATGCTCTACAATAGATATCAGTATATACAGAAGCTGTAATAATCATCTTTGAGGCAGTCATGATGAGCAATGAAAAGCAAGTGTGATTCTGAGGTCTCACTTGTGACATGGAGGTGACTTTGGATTCTTGAAGGCTATACCAGGGAGGGAAAGCTTCGGTACAGGGGTAGGGAACCTGCAGTCTCAAGGCCACATGTGGCCCTCTAGGTCCTCAAATTTGACCCTTTGACTAAATCCAAACATCACAGAACAAATACTCTTAATAGAAGGATTTGTTCTGTGAAACTTGGACTCAGTCAAAAGGCCACACCCAAGGACCTAGAAGGCCACATGCGGCCTTGAGGCTTCAGGTTCCCCACCCCTGCTCTGATAGATTCTCTGTTGCTATAAGCATTTTGAGTGTTATTTCAAGATAGAATGTTATTTCAAGATTACTTCTGAATGTATGAAATCTTAAACTCAACTTTCCAACTAATTAAATATCTTTGGTTTGCTAATTCTAAAGAAAATGTTAATTCCCTATAGGCCAATTAACATAGCTTCAAATATGAAATTTACTGATAAAAAAATAAAGTAGACAATGAGAAAAACATCTAGGAAAAAAATTTTTCATTTTCTTTAGTCTTCTCAAAGTTATGCACATAACTTTTGACTGTTAAAACAGTCTTGGAAAAGATTAAGGATCTGCCTATGGTCAAAGATCCAGTAAATGGTCATGCTAGGGCAGTGATAATTCAAGTCCTCAAACTCTAGTGCTTATTTATAATACTGCACTATCTGCCAAAGTAATACTTCATATCAAAGAACTGGAAGCAAGACAGATGCCCATCAACTGAAGAATGCCTAAACAAATTATGAAACAATGTAACAGAATACTGTTATGCTGTAAGAAGTGATGGATATGATGGATACAGAAAAGCACAGAAAGACTAAAATGAAAGGATAGAAAATGATAAAAGCAGAACCAAGAAAATATACACAACGACTACAATATAAATTAAAAGAACCGCAAAAAAACTGAAAATGAATTCTACAAAACTACAGATAATAAGCATCACCCAAAGAAGAAATAAGGGAAGACAACTCCTCTCTCCCTGGTATTCCTTTGCAGAAGTTGAGGGTCTAGCAGTATGGAATACTGCATATATTGTCATTTTTTTTTATTGTACTGGTAGTTTTGCAGATTTTTTTCTCTTCTTCTTTGTCTTGATTTGTGGTTTTTTGGTTACATGGAATGGCTCTCTGGGAGTAAAAAGGAACAGGGATGCAGGGAGAAATTTAAATGATGCAAAGATGAAAAATTATCTAACATTAAAAAAAATATACCATACATTTGTATAGTGGTTCATAGTTTAACACATACATAAAACCAAACCCCTCCAAATGAGGATACTTGGGGGGTGTTAGAAAATTTATTTTGGTACAGCAAAAATTTCATTATCAAAATACTTACAGCAGGGAAGACCTCTTGCAATGAGATTACATCCTTTTTTGAGTAATTTCTGAATGCTTCTGTGGGGATCTCTACCGTACTGAGAAATGGAGAATATGATTCACGTAGGTCTTAAATCAGATTGCTACTAGGAATTCCAAGACTATTGAGAGATATGACATGGAAAAGCAAAGAGCTAGTCTATAGCTGTTTCAATCACTCTCATTGCATTCACAATACTGAGGGAATGGGGAAAACAGTCTTGCCAGAGTTCAAGGAAACCTGAAAATAAGAAAGAACAAGGAGTGGGGGCTCTACCTTTGTATTCCTGGCAGACTGGGAGGAATCTGAACTCTAGAAGGATTGTTTCCCTGGGACAAAGAGGACAGATATTTATAGAGAGTTTCTGTGCAACAAACTTGCAATATTGCAATGATTTGGGGGTCTGGGGCCATAATGATTTTCCAAAGCATTTTTCACAGTCAGAAAAAAAAAATGTGCTTATCCTGTAAAATCTGGGAATGTAGGCTATAACAAGCAAATACAAGGAAAAGAAGCATTCAAAATAAGATGTGATTTGCCTCTTAAAGGAATCTAAAGTTGCCAAGCTGTTATGGACAAAACAGTATTCAAATGGAACACTAAAACCCTAATACTCTAAAAGATGATAGAGAATACACCATATTTCCATACATCCTGAATGTTTTTTTTTCAAAACAGTAATGAAAAAGTACAAAGGTCATTTTATGAATAATATCATGAAAAGTAAAATATGTAGCTGCCTTTAAAATATTCAAAACACCATCTTTTAAGAAGTTTTATAAAAGCTTCATAGTAGAGTAGGAATGTTTTCTTTTTTCCTATAGAGAAACTTCAGATCGTACTGAAGTTAACAGAAGCTGTATTTTATAAAGGAGCAATTCATGTCCTCTAGGTACTCTGCCAAGTTCATAGCCTCTGTGTCCCTGGGAAAGAAGCCATGAGAAGTTTCCAAGATTCCACTTCCAAATGTAACAGGATTACTTTTGAGTTTCAACTACATGGCTTATTTTAAAAAAAAAAAGTTTTACAAGTTTAATTTTTTGCAAAAATTGTTTAGACTTAGTGTTGTACAATCAACACACAGTTGAAAGTGGAGGAAAGGGGTTTTGCTTGCTAACCACTAGCTTTTGATGCTGATGAGATATGTATCCTTTAATGTGACCCTGAAAGAAGAGAAAAGAATAAAAGGAGGGTATTTAGAATTGGCTTCATACTTCTTGAAATCACATTAAAGATGCAAAGGTTAGAATCCAGTCTTTGGCATGAATCCAAATTCACAATGATCACCCAAGTTACTTCATTGTAATTTGGTATAGGAATCAAAGTTACACAACTATAGAAGCCCTCTGCATACTACAGTATATCAAAGAAAACTTGTTTTATTAAGAGAAAGATACTGAAATGGTTTAACAAAAAAGAATAGATCACTAAGTAGTGTTAGGTTTACTTTAATAAAAAATGCAAATTCTAAATAAAATTCTATTATGGCCACTGAAATTAAATTAAACAGAATACATACCATGTATATGAGATTGGCTAAAATGCACTGAACTTCATCAATATCAACATCTTCAACTTGCATGAATTTTAAGGCAACCAGAAAAGCATCAAGAGAAAGCTGATGTGTTTTGAGTAATAAGTATCTGAAATGAGAAAATACATTTTAGTTACATTTTAGCATACAGCACCATTTGATAAGAAAAAATAACTAATTATATCGATGGATTAAAATAAAAAATATGTCACTCAGCATACTTTAGGTAACAGATGGTCTTCAATAAAACTAAAAATTATGATCTGAAATAAAATCTATTAAGTCAATTTCCTTTTCAGAGATGATGTGGGTTTAATTTACAAAGTTATCTCCTACAGTTAAAAGGTTTTTATTCCTTCAGTATCAATTAACTTAATAACTTGATATGACACTCAGAGATTTACCATTCTAACCAAAAGTTTGATTTAAAAGATTATAAAATCTTATTTTGCTTGCTGGCATTCAAAAGCTCAGCTCTTACTGGGAAAACAGAGGGAAAAAAGCCTTATAATATATAATATAATAATAATATAAAAAGCTATAATGGTAACAGATTTAATTTTCTGATTTTTGAAGGGGAAAGCAATATTTAGTTGATTTTTAATAAAAAAGGGCAACTAATTCAACATATGCCTAAAGCATGTGATTCAAACTTACGTTTTAAAGTCTTCTTTTATTTTTCAATATATATGTAAGCATTTCCAAATCATAAAGGAGAATTAAATCTTTTTTTAACCCACTGCCAAAACAACAACAGTAACAACAACAAGCCACTGATGAACCATGGGATAAGCCCACGATGGGACGGAGTGGTCCTTTGGATTAGGGAACAGTAGGGGAAAACTGTTTGGCCAGCTTCATTTCTTTGCCCATGGCTGAACAAAAAATTGTGGGGCTATAGTCAGAGAATAGACTGATAGGACAAATTCTCCATGTCTCCAGAAAATGAACACCCTTTGTTTTTCATAACTTATTTACAGTATATAATTTATATACTATATGATGCATTCTAGTAGTTCAGGATTAATATCACTGATATGCTTTTTTTAAAAAAGTCATTAATAGATTTTTTTAGCAGATATTGCTCCAAAAAACACCCAAACAAACCCAACAAGTATATTTGGCTTACATTTAAAACATGAATTGATACACTGAGAAAAAGATATTTCCCACAAACACTTCACCCCTACTAAACATCTCTTCTCTGCCCCTGTGCAATATCTTTTGTTATTTAACAAAAAGAAGGGACATGCTTACACTTTCTTAAAGAGATTTCTATAGGTGATGATCTTCAGCTTCTCAAGAATAAGGAAAATACCACAGCGAATAAAGAAGGTTTCATGTTTTGTAAGAGCTTCATTCAGGAGCAGAAGATTTCCTTCACTATGGTGATTGACAGAAAAGATAGACAAGTGTAATTTATTATCCCAGCGAGAATTACCAAACAAAGCTATTTTTTAAATCTGACAAATGCACTCAGAACTAATTTTATGGTATTTTAAAAATTAATAAATAAGAGAACATACTGTACCTCACAGCTTTGGTTACTTCTGCAAATTGCATAAGATGATATTTTTTCAAAAGCTCAACTGTTGGCATATGACCCTATGAAAAATGTTTACATTTTGTGGAATAAAAATTTTGGTATTTATAAACTGAACAAGCCTCTATAAACTCCTAACCAGTAAATAATAAAGTAAAACAAAAAAATTTATTGACTGCCTTCTTAAAATTTATTACCCCTAAAGATAGTTGCACAAGGATGTTTTTAATACAGGAAAAGTAATTCAATTAAGTCTAACAAACACTATCCATTTCTTTTTAAATACCAAAAATAACTTTAATGGGCAGAAATTAAGTACAGCTAAGATGAAATAAGAGGTGTTACATTTTCCATGCTTTGGGAGTCAGTCTTTCTCAGGTAAGGTTGGCTAACTTAAATGTTTTGTGAAAATAATAATGATCATGATAAGGGGGGGTCATTTTTTTTAAAAGGAAGGTAACAGAAGCATAAGGCTGCTGAGATGTCCCCAAAATATTCATTATATAATTAGTTCTACCCACCTCCTAAATCTCCTTTTCCTCTATTATTCCAATGACACATTACAGTTGAGATAATGATAAATTAAGAACATAAAATTTGCAAGCAAGGCATTATTCATTCCACTTCAAAGTCAATAGATCCAGAAAAATAAAGATCACTCACCAACAGCATTTTTACTGGCAGCAGATAAATCAGAATCATTCTTTTATTTTTCTGACTTGAACGGTGACAATGCTCAAAGGCAAATGATAGATATTCTTCAGCTGTAGGCAGAACACCCCCCACCCCAAAGAATATATAAATTAAAGGTCATCCTAAACATTTTTCAGTGCTTCATCAACATTAGAGTAACATATATTACACTTTATCCCTCCTAAGCCTAGGACAAAAAGTAGTCTCTTTTCCTCATACAAAAATGCAGCCTAACTCAATTCCTGTAATCGATGATTTTTCCTAAGGGTAGACCTCACCAAGATTAAACATAGATTGCCTGAGTTAGCCTGTTTTCTATGAATAAGAAAAAAATTACGCCTCATTAAAATTGATAAGAATTGTCTAAGGATATTTGGGTTTGGTTTTTTTTTTTTTTGGTGAGGCAATGAGGTTAAGTCACTTGCCCAGGGTCACACAGCTAGTGAGTATCATGTGTCTGAGGCCAGATGTCTAAGGATATTTGGCAAGGCTGAAGCACCATAATTAGTCTACACAAAAGGCAACAATACACACACTTTGAAAAAATGAATATGATAAAAAGAGACTATAGTCTTTGTAGAGGCTTCTGAAATGAACATACAGTCATGCAGGATAAAAATTGCATAGAGTAGCACTCGCTGCCCTCTGGAACAATTACAGAATTTACTGGATCATACTATTTCCTTTAAACCACATGACGACTTATAAGCAGACTCTTATTATTACAGATTTTCAAATACCACGAGCAAATGAACTCAACATAACTACAAAGTCTAATATAATGAATGAGGTGTCCATTAACATCTTCATTCCATTCCTGCATACCAATATTAAAAAAGGATTCTACTACGTGATTTAATATCATTTACAAATTAAAATTTGAAATAAGTCCTGCTAAAGGCAAAGGGTCTACTTTAAGATTTAAATAAATAACGTGGAGTGATTTTGTGAGTACTTGAATGTTTCTGTACTCTTCAAATTACTAAACTACTGGAAATAAGGTCAAGATTAGGTGATCCCTTTAACCTGACTTGGCTTTGATGTTGGACAAACCATAAATCATTCCACTTGCTACCAGATATTGGGGGAAATCTGAAGCACAGAAACTGGGTAGTATTATAGCATAGTATATATAGTCAACCTGAGTTGACACTTAAGATTCTTAAACCCTGTGCTCTTGAATACGGTAAATATTTTCTCCATGTCTACTAAGCATGAGCCTTTCTGTTGATTTCTAAAGTCTATAACTTGAAACCAATTCTTTTTCCCTCAGTACAAAACTCAAATTATAACCCAATGAAAATTTTTGTTAAATTGACAAAAATTGGTTTTACAGCTTAGGAACACTATTTTACTATGTGAGATATGCCTATAATATTTTAAGATTATCCTTTTAATTTAAATCATGTATCAATATTAAAGCTATGATGGCCTCAGATTCAACACAAAACACAGATATAGGAATATCTATATGGGATAATATTAACAAACTCACTTCTAGAAAATTAGATATCTTTTTTAAAGCTGAGCACCTGCTCAAAGGAAAAATATTAGTACACTAAATGTTAACTACAATAAGCTCAAAACAAGTTACTATGCAAATTCATAGCATTTAAAAAAAAAAACTATCCCAGTCATTTATTTTCCTAAGTTGCAGGCTTGGTTAAAGGAGAAACTGATCTGTATAGTCCTGTAAAATGAAATACAATTGCTAGCAGAATGCAGAGTTTTCACACTATTACCAAGTATTTGTAGCAGGTTCATTTCACAGATGATTGAAATATGATCTAAGTGATTTAACAGACGTGGTATATAGAACAATCTCACTACTATTGAAGAAAAATCCAAAAACAAATAAATAATGCTGAGAAAACTGATGATGCTAAGAGAGTATAAAATTTAAAAAATCTTATTAACAATTTTCTCAATGTTGGTTTAATGTTTCCTTTGAAACTAAAAACAGTAGAAAACTCTGCATATATATTAATCACTAACTAGAGAAAAAAGGCAGAAAGCTTGGTAACCAAGTACCATTGAATTTAATGGCTGTGAATTGAACTTTCAAGTTTAAATCAACAGACTATGTAACTATAAAATCACTTAACTTCTTCATATGTCAATTTTATCACCTAAAATAAAAGAATAACCACAGGTTTACAAATACAGTGTTTTCCAAGCATAAAAGTTATAGCTTATTTTAAGTATATTTACTTCCTCTAAAGCTGAACAGGTGGAAAACTGAAAGCAAATGTAATCAATGGGAGTTAACAAGCATTTTACAGTGCTTGTTACATGTCAGAAACCAGTACTAAAGGCTGATAATAGCTAGCAATGATAAGGCTACACACACACACATACACACACAAAGTGGATACATCATGCAATCTAGGGATCAATAAAAGGAACTCTGCTGTTTAACTTAGAGGAGCCAAGACTCTTTAGAAACATAACTGTCTTCTTCATGAAACTAAAGATCAGTCATACTCAAGAGGGATTAAATTTGTCTTACAGGTCTTCAAAAGGCAGAATGAAGAAAAATGGTGGATACTGAAAAATGTGCATTACTGGTTGACAGAAGGAAAAACTTCCTAACCTGGAGAGCTAGCTGAAGATGGAATGGGCTGGCTGGGGACAGAGTGGAGCGCTTATAACTTAAGATTTATAAGTGAAGCTTAGACGACCCTTTGTCAGGAATTTCTTGTTCAGGTTGGACTAGGAAAGTTCAAGGCTATTTGAGTGTCCTCAACACCCTCACACAACCTTTGCCAAGTCTTGCCGCTTCTATGGTCTCAGGGGGTGAGGGGTCCTTCACTTTTCCAAAGCTCCATCCGTGCCTTTGATCCTATCTTCTCCTATTTCCTTCAGGATCTCATAATCATCTCCCACATTTGATATTTCTCCTAGATCTACAAATCTGTTCAGGTCTCTCCTATTCTATAAAATCCTTCCCTTGACCCTGTTACCCCTTACAAGTACCATCCTATTTCTCCCCGCTTCACTGCCAAACTTCTATAAAAAGTAGTCTACACTTACTGCCTATAATTCTTTGCTATTCCCTCACGCCTCTACTTGCAATCTGGCTTCTATCCCACAACATTCCACTAAAAAAATGCTTTCTCCACAGACGTTAGAACTTCCCTATTGACAAGTCCATAGGAATTTAAGAGTTGGAAGGGACCTTAGACATCCTGGAATCATAGATTTAGAGTGGGAAGAAACCCTGTAGTTTATGTGGTCTATCCCACTTATTTTCTAGCTGAGGAACCTAAGGCACAGAGAGGTTAAATGATTTGCTCTGTAAGAGGCAGAGGCAGGATTTGAACCCATGGCCTCTGACCTCAAATTCAGTACTTTTCATTGAACCATGCTGCCTCTCAATCATCTACTACCACCCACCAATTTTAGAGATAAAGGAGGATAGTGATACCAAGGGAGGTGAAGTGACTTTTACTCAAGTTCAAACAAGTTTTAACTTGTTTGGTTATTTAACTTGTTCTGGTTATTTTAACCAGAAGGGCAAGCTCCTAATCTGAGTCTACCAATTTCAAACCCAATGCTCTTTCCACCACAATCCAATGGTTGTTTTCAGTTCTGATTCTGCTTAATCCCTTTGCTGCATCTAACACTAATGACCACCCTTTTTCTTCCCCCTGCCCTTCCTCCAGTGGATTCTATAACACTGCACTATCCTGGTTCTCCTCCCTTTCTGGTCATTCCTTTTGTCTTTTTAACTGCCTCCTTCCTCTTCTTCTCTTTCTCCCCCCCAAACATGAGCCAGGATCTATTCTTTCTTTTCTCTTTTTACACTTTCCATTAGCAACCACAATCCCATGACTTCAGTAATCATAGATCTAAAGATGTAGGGGACCACAAAAACCATCCAGCCAAATCTTTTTCTTTAATAGTTGAAGAATCTGAGGCCCAAAGAGCTTAAGTGATTTGCACAAGGTGGTACAGTTATTAAGTGCCAAAAGTAGAATCTGAACCAAAGTCCTCTGATATCGGAGCCAACACAGCACACCCATTCCATTGTACCATGATGATGCAGACCTAAACTGAATCGCTTCTATGCAGGTTAACTCCTAAATCTCTACCTCCAGTTCTGACCTTTTTCCCCTTAGCCCCAGTTGGGAATTTCTACATACCTACCTACCTACCTAGATACCTCAAATTGGACAGCCCATCCCATCAAACTCAGAAAGTCAAACCTGTCATGCTGCTCTTGCCCCAATCCCACCCCTTCTTTATTTCTGTTGATGGTGTTACTCTTCTATTTGTCACTCAGGCTCACAATTTAAGAATAATTTTTTATTCTTCCCTTTCCCTTGCCCCCATAACGTATCTGATCAACGGCCAGGTCTTATCAATTCTACGTGTGAAATCTCTCTTGCATCTGTGCTTTCCTTTCTAGCCCTATTGAGACCACCCTAGTTCAGGTATTCATTTCCTCTTCTCTGGATTATTATACAAATCTCCTAAAAGGCCTGCCTCTAGTCACTGTCTTCTCTAAGCTATCTGTCACACAGATGTTATGATCATCTTTTTGAGTAACAGATAAGATCATATCACTACCTTGCACAAAAGCCCAACTAGCTCGTAACTGTTCAGCAGTGGACCACTGTTGTCCTAACTGGAACTGAAATGTAGTAACTATAGAATGAGCTGAAGTTTTTTTTTTATTATGAAGCATGTTGTTTTCAATCCCTCTATCAATATCAATATCAATAACTTATTCTATTAGGATACCTTGCTTAAAATCACTGTCAAACATCGCCTTGCGACCAACATAGTACTTGTATGTAACTCTCTGTGCTGTGCTGTAGTCATCTTTCAGATTTGAGCTATCAATTGCTCTAATTAAGGGCTTACAAAGATGAAGTTTGTTGATCTGTAAAGAAGAGATTCAAGTTAGCACATAATATACAAAAATTAAATGTTAGATAAAATAGTACTATACTATCTCAGTAAGAATATTAAAACCATTCTATAAAATGAAAGTCATAAAACTTGCTACTTTCCTCAAGCAGGGTTAAGATAAATGTAGCATTCATGAGATAATCTTCCTAGAAAGAAAATGCACTTTATAAATACACATTATTATCAAGTATTAAACTAGAAACCTACCTTGAAATAAATTTTAAATAGTTGATTGACCAGAAATAGCATTCCCCATTTCTTAGAATCATCTATACCAGCACGACTGTTGCAAGAAAAAGAAGTGAAAATTTTGTCACTAATTAAAATGAGAAAAACAAACAATAAATCAAATAAGCTTTCAGAAAGAAAGTTGTAAGAGCCAAGGGCCCTTCACATGTCACTACTAAAATGGAAGCAGGAAAAAAAAAAAGTTATCTAATACATGACACTAAAAAGGCTGAGAATCAGGAATTGTAATCCTGATTTAACATCTCTTAGGTCAAGTTGTCTAACCTATTCTAAAAACAGTTTACAGCAATGTTATGCAAAGGCCTAATGGTGAAAAGCAGTTTGGAAAAACAGAAAAAGCTAAGATATGTCCTATTACATGAACATAAAACAAGGTTAAGATTGAACAATTTGAATTTAAATTAAACTAAGTTGCCCATTCCACTGTGCCCTTTACATCCCTTAACTCTATTGTCAACAAATATCCTTCCATCTTCAATTAAGCTCCACCTCTTCACTCTAAACAAAACCTTTTTCTCATCTGTGGACCTCACATCCCTTGAGACTGTCTCCACTGGAAGTCATTCTTCATAACTTAGCTATGAAAATTAGTGGACATACTACTTGTCTCCCCACTGACAATTCCAGACTATTCCTCTATCATTATCTCTTAATGATCTCTCTCTTTGAAGTTCCATGTAATTCATCTGTATTATCTGCTCCCCATATTTTTGTAGTTATATTCCAACCTCCAGATTATCCTTCCATTTTTTTCTAGTGACTTTCATACTTAGCTCAATGTCTTCCCCTCCACCCTCTTTCCCTACTACTGCATTCAGGGATTTCATTGTTAATACTAAAACCCCTTTCACTAACCAGACTACACAATTCTTCAACCTCTTCACCTTCACTGACCTTTCCTACTCCACTTCAGCCACAGACATCATCTCTCTGAAATGAGTCACCTCCAAGAACCAGGATTTCTACAATTCTTCTGACTATAACTTCCTATCTTTATCATTCTCAATGCCCTTGGCATGATCTTCAGTCTCCTGACCTCTGGATCTTCATGGCCAACCACTTGAATGTTTCACAAACTGCCGCTACAGAATCCCCCTTTCCCTGAACTTTCAGCCATTTCTGACCTGAAAATCCTCATCCTTATACTATTGTACAACCCTGTACTATTATAGTTAACTTTTCAAATATAGTTAACTTCTTGACCCTACCTTTTCAAATTACTTTGAATTGGTTAGGCGTGGTGGTGCATGCCAATGACCCCTTGACCCCTGCTACTGGGAAAGGCTGAGGCAGGGGAAGAGCTTGAGTTTGGGAGTTCAGAACTACAGTGGAATTAAAGCTGAGTGGGTGACCACACCGAGGCCAACCCCAATATGATGAGCCTTTGGGAGTGCAACACCTCTTGAATCTCTCTCTCAGTCTGTTGAGAGAAATTCACCACTCTGGTACAGGTCCTAATTACACCCATCTGCCTAACACCAATCACCACTTCACGGGTTTTCCTGGTCCAATTTAATGTTTGATTTCTCCTTTACACCAGGACTCCCTAAACTTTTTCCACTCGCAACCCCTTCACTCTTCTTAAACTATGGGTCACGATTCCATACTGTTTAAGAAGTGCCGCTTTACACCATTACAAGAATAATTTTTCTCATGTATATATCTGGTCACGTTACTGCCAGCAGCTCTCTCTTGCCTGAGTAAAATGGAAACTCCACCTGGCACCTAAGATTCTCTGCAATCTAGTACCATACTATCCTTCTGGCCTCATCTCATATTACTCACTCCCCTCTTTGTATTTTCACCACAGCAAAACTAGACTGCTTTTGGCCCCATGAACATGCAATGTGTTTTCTATTACTATGCCTTCACTCACACCATTTTTTATGTCTAACATGTCTTCCTTTCTCCACAGCTATTAAATACCTAGCCAATCTTTAGAGCACAATTCAAAAGCCAACTTCATTACAGACAGTCTTCCATAATTCCTTCCATTGATAACAATCTGCATCCTTACACACTTCACATCGCACTTTGTTTGTAGCTTTACAATGAATATCATATATAGCTATTGGGATGGGTGTCTAATCCCTCACTAGACCGTAGGCTCCTTGAGGACCATGTCTTACTGAAATGTTGTAACTTCTTACAGATCATAGCACAGTGCTCTGCACTTCTTTCCTGTACTGTAAATTCATATGAAGAAGTGCATACTTCTTTTCCCCTGATTCCTTAATGCCTTCATTATTAACCCAGTCTAGTATCTATAAACAAAGCAAAGAATAAAAACCACTTTCAGAAAATTTTTTAAAATTAACTAAAATTGTTTAAATAACTGTAATTAGAATAGAAATTAAGAATACTTAATTATTCATATGACTGCCTTTATCCTTTACTTTCACAAAGGAAAACTCTCTGTGTTTTAAAAACACCTTTATAGAATAAGCATGTACCTTTACAGAAGCTTTCTAGAATCACAGGACTTTAGAGCTTACAGGGACCATAGTAAAACCCTTTCATCTTATAGATAAGGAAACTATGTTCCAGGGAAATCAGTTGACTTTGCCAAGATCACACAGGGAAAGGAAGGAAAGGGAACAAGTATTTACTAAATACCTACTATGTGCCAGGCAGTGTTCTAAGCACTTCACAAGTATTATCTTATTTGATCCTCACAATCCTGTGAGGTAGATCGTATTACTACATATATTTTACAGCTGAAGACACTAAGGCAGATGGAAGTTAAGTGACTTGCCCAGGGTCATTCAGCTAGGAAGAATCTGAGGTTGGATTTGAACTCAAGTATTCCTGACTCCAGGCTCAGCACTCTTATCTACTGAGCAGTGGCAGTGCTCTAACTAGGACTCAGATTTCTTAATTCTTGGGACAATGTCATTATTTATATCAAACCCAGATTCTTTTCTTTCCAATATTTTAGTGAATGTTGGAAAGGAAGTGACATACTCCATTTAAAGTGGCAAAAACTTTAATTGATTTTGTACAAATTATCAAAAAGACATACATGCTAGCCCCTAAAACGTTAAGTATCTGAAAAACTAGTTTTAGACCAGTAAAGTCTGCCAATACAAAATATGAGGCATAGAAATTCGAACAAAATCTGTATATTTCTCCCTAATAATGAACCTTTGGCTGGTACCTTAGAGAACACAAATTCATTTGCAGAAGAGTACATGCACACCCATGCTTGGGGAGGCAAAGGTTAGACATCTACTTTACCGACTGGGAGCAAATAGGAAAGTTATCAAAATTTCAACTGAAGGAGAGTCTTTCCTGAATCTAGGAAGCATAACTGATTAGGAAGACTTTTTGGAAGACATTCAGATAGTTTCTCTTGTTCAATCATTTCAGTGGTGTCTGACTCTTTGTGACCCCATTTGAGGTTTTTTTATTGCAAAAATATTGGAGTAGTTTGCCATTTCTTTCTCCAGCTCATTTTATAGGTGAGGAAACTTAGGTAAAGAGGGTTACCTGACTTGTCCAGGGTCACCCAGCCAGTAAGTGTCTGAGGGCCAGATCTGAACTCAGGAAGTTGAGTCTTTCTGACATCAGGCTTAGCACTCTATCCACTGTGCCACCTAGCTGACCATTACCTGATTTTTCTTCCATTCATTCACTCACTCACTTGCCCACCCAAACTATGAGCATCACTATAGAGAGATTCAGGATCAGCTTCTGACATCCCCCTGTTGTATTCAAATAATTTCTTTTAATTTACAATTTTAGAGAAATTAGATATCAAGTCTGTCATGACTAACTCCTATAGACCATTTTTATTCATGCACTCATAACTATCTGCAAATCTAATTTACAAAATGTGCTGTCTGCACATTACGAAAGCTAAAGAACAGTTGGTATGAATAGGGACCACTAAAACGTTGAGGTGCGGTCCCTTCAGAAAACATCACCCAACTTTCTCCTCGGGGATCTGAAAGAATATGGAGTTGGTAGCAATGACTTCCCCCAAAAGCAGCAAATCAGAAAAAAATCTAATGGAGTGGTATTTATCACTTTTGTGCAATAACAGATTCTCAAGAATAGAAGAGTCCTGTTTCAGTAATTCACTGCATTAGGAGAAGCGTCCTTGAAGGATCTTTAATTACTATATATCAAGAGGGGAAACTTGCAGATTTCTTATTATTAATGTCTAAAGTAGCTAAGAAGAGCTATGAATAGATGACTCAGAGCAGGCAAATGACCAAGTGATCATAAAGAACTGGCCTCTAGAAGCGGTGCTATGAGAAAACCATGTAGGAATGGTGATTCTGATAGAGGGTAGAAATCAACTTACAGGAGCAGTCTATGCCAACAAAGTAGAATGGAAAGATCTGTAAGCCAAAGACTGCAACACTGGTAATCTTGGAGATAAGGAAGAGCTAAGTAATGAGGGAGTTAACTTAAAAGTGCTGACAGTGGTATCTGTTAGTAATAAAAGTTTATATCATGTTGTGACCAGCATACTCTAAAATGGGAAAAGTGCTGGGCTATCAGGTAGGATGGACTGTCTTGGGGACTCAAAATACAAGCATGACCTCTTTGACACAAAGGCACACACTTTAGCTCTTTAAGAATAACCATCCTACTTTTATGTTCTTCAATTTACTCTCAAGATAATTTATATTATTGTATGTAGTCATCAACCCCAATACCAGAATGCTAATGATGAAGCATGTTATCCACCTTCCTAATAGAGAGGCAATGTACTTAAGGTGTAGAATGAGACACATATTTTTATATATGGCCATTACTGGAATTCTTTTATTAGAAGAGCTAAAAAAAATTTTTTTTCCAGTTGTGGCGAGGGCAATAGAAGGGAAAGGGTCTATAATGATGGAAACAGGGAAGGAATAAGAAGGAAGAAGAGGGAAGGGAAAGAGGGGACGGGAAGGGAGAGAGAAGGGCTAACAAAGCATTTTGCTAAAATTCAAAGAGAATATAAGGCCAAAAGGAAACAAGACACGCAGGATAGCTCTTGAAAATTACATGTTATATTTATTATATGCTTAAAAAGAAAAGCAAGCTGTCCCCAGTAGTCACAGTTTAATGGGCAATACTTTTTATTCTACTTTGCATATAGAAACACTCATTTTCTTGGGTGTTAGATTCAGAATACAGAAATAGAATTCCTAACAAATAATTTGTATATTGTGTAAAACAAGTAGGGTAATAGTTATAAGACTTTTTTTTAACCTGTAGCACAGATGTTGCTTTGCTTCCTGAGTGTGCAAAGTAGATTATGAAAAGGGATTAAAAATGGGGATATGTAACAGCTATGTTCTAGTGTTTCTAGAAATTTTAATGCTTTAAAGTAGAATTTCATCTATTTTACCTGCTAATCTATAATTTTTCTTTGAAGACTTTGGGTATTTGCACAGAAATTAGGTTGATTAAAGTAAATGAAAAAATTGTGCAGATTAACAACCAACTCACTGGCTATTTCTCAGCACCACACAATAACATGATTAAACAACTCACAAATGACAACTACAACAAAGAATCCTTAGTGATTAGGATCTTACTAAATAGTAAACTCCTAAGGATATTTTGTCCTACTCATCTTGTATGCCCCCTCAATCCTAGCACAGTATTCTGCACATAGTAAGCATTCAACAGAGATTTAGTGAATTGAATTAAACATAAACTTCGACTCTTTACTTACGTATCACTGGCACAGACTCGAAAACAGCTCATCAATAATTCAGCTGCTTTTTCCAACATATCCCCAACTTTACTTCTCCCTTTCTTCACCAACTGTTGGTCAGCCTAACAGAATACAAAGTGTTCTGTTTTTTTTCTGGATTACTTTATAAGCTTAATAAATCTTCTGAATGACTGTGAAGTATAAAATATTTGACTTTAAAGCTAAAATACAAATTCATAATTATAGAATAAAATCTGAGAAGTTAGATGCTACTATATTTAAAGAATTTAAAAACAGAAAATTATCATTTTAAAAAAACTCTACATAAGACTCAACAGCATCCTGACTCTGCTAGGTAACATATTCCAATTTAACCAGTTTTACCTTCATAATAAATAATTTGAGAGGGAGCATGGTGAAGTGGATAGAGAGCCAGCATTGAAACCAGATCAAATCAAACAAGGGGCAAGTCAGACACATAACATCTCAGAATGAATCTTGGGCAATCAGCTGCAGAAAAGCTGTTGACCTACATTCATGGAAGAAGTTTCCACATCAGAGAGTTCTTCACATTGATGAAATCACAGGTCCAAATGGAAAAATAAATTATTCAAAATTTAACTAAGGAGTTACTTAAGTTCTTCCTCATATCAGTCAGTAAACAAGAATTTATTTACCATTTACTACGCACCAGGCACTCTGTTAAGTGATGGAAATACTAAGAAAAGAATGTAATACCCCTGTGTTGCATTTATGGCTTAGTCCTCAGTAAAGACAAAGGATGACTGAGTCACTACTATGGAATAACAACTTTTCATACGCTTAAAGGTCATAAATTGGGAAGTAAAAGGAAAGACTTCTTGCTTCTTTCCTTTTGTATTCTCTGACTATGCTGTCCTATGCCCAGCCACCAGGGAAGACATATCTGCATAGCCTAGCATTAGCTAATGTCTGGCTATACTCATACTAGAGAATGTTTTAGCTGTCACTTGAATCTACACTTTCTCACAGTACAATGGCTTAAAAGAGGGCTTATCTCCTGTAATGATAGAAAAACAAGAGCACCTCCTATAGAATCATTGGCAGAATAATGAAGCCCCTTTGGCAACTACATGGCAAGAATCACACATTTGTGGCTAGCTACATGCACAACTATACAACCTATCCACACAAATATCCCCTCAGAATCCTAGCACTTATTTACATATTTAATTATGGCCTTCAAAAAGTGTAGAATCAGTTAAGTTACTTCCTAAAGTTTTCTTCTCCACGCCAAATAATTCCAATTCTTGAAAATGTGGGAAAAAAGAAAATAAAATTATGCAGGAGCTAATAATAGATTTTAAATACTGAGTTTAAAGTTAACTAAGTAATCATAACATTCTATGTTTCACTGTTACTTACATTATTAGCAAAAATTCGAAGGTCAAGTGCTACAGCATACATAATAGGCAAAGCCCTACAGAAATAACAATAAAAAAGTTTTAAGTATTTAAAGTAATTTTCTCTTAAAACTTCCCAATAGGTCCACCTGCACTTTCATACATGATTTAGGCATATACTCGTCTGCTCAAAAATTTTCTACAGTGGTCCACCAAGAAAAGTTTAAACTACTGGCAATCAAGGTCTCCCACAACCTGATGCCACCCTACTTTTCTAATATTACTCTCTTTCACTTAATGAACTTAATCTCTATCTCCCAACATTCCCTGGATCCTCTAGGTCAGAGCTTCTTTAACTTTTTGGTGTTGTAAATGGATCCCATGGACAGTCTGGTAAAGCCTATGGACCCCTTCTCAGAATAATATTTTTAAATACATAAAATAAATTATCCAGAATTACAAAGAAAATCAATTACATTGAAATACAGCTACCAATATTTTTTTTTAAAGTTCACAGACCCTAGGCTAAGAACCCCTGCTCTAGGCCTTTTGTTTATCACACTCCTTATGCCTAAAATATCCTCCCATCTTTCTTCATCTGCTTAACTCCTACCTATCCTTTAAGGTCAACTCAAATGCCACCGTCACATGGGAATGTGTCAGTAACAATCTTCCCCTCCCATCATCATAATAATTAATAATGTTATCTACTGCTTTAAAGTTTGTGAAGGGCTTTACTTACATGATCTCATTTGATATACTGCACCTGCTTAAGGTACTGATGTATGTGTGTGTGTGTGTGTGTGTGTGCGCGCGCGCGCACACGTGTTTTTCATCCCCCCCATGAGCGGCAGGGATCACAGGTTATCTAACCTTTGCATCTTCTCCAGTGCCCAGCAAAATGTTTTGACCAGAGCAGAGGTTTACTGAATGACCTGTCACACAATACATCCCTACAAGCAAATCTTTTCAACCTGTTTCATCTATACAAAGTTTAAAATCAAAATTAGAGTCAAATATATTTGTCCACAAAAAAGAAATGAGTAAATACATTCCCTTCTTTGCAGAGATGAGGAAATACAATTGTTGAACAACACTGCATTGTCAGGAGTTGACACGCTGGTTAATTTTGGTGAACAGCTTTTTTTCTCACTTTTTTGTTACAAAAATATAGATGAGGGGCATAAAATGAAGGTAGGTAAAACAAAAGAGATCATAAAAAAATGTAAGCGTTGTCAAGATTTAAAACAGTTAAAGGATTTAAAGGAGAAAAAATAATATTCAATAAAGTTGGGGGGGAGGGGGAGAGGAGATAGCTGAAATAAAAGATTATTTACGAATAATATCAGCCCAAATTTTTTACATGGTACAGTCTTGATGACATGCCAATGAAACTACACAGAATAATGGAGTTCAAATTTTTTTTTACTCCAATCTTAGAAACTCACAAAGAAAATAGACATTTACAGCTTAAAGAAGCTTAAGATCCAAAAAATATTTGCTACTTAAAAATTTTTAACTGTTTTAGCAGACTACTTACCAGTTTTCTTCTTTGTGGGCTTGAAATGCTCGCAAGAAAGATGTATTATATTAAGGAAGATATGATATAGACTAAAACTCAAAATATGTCATATTTACAAAGACTATATAGAAATAGCATTTTAAAAAAGTCATTCATCTTTGCCATTTTCCAATTATGTTACTAATATCTTCAGAATTAATTTTTATAAACCAATATTCCAAGTTGCTAAATTTCAACAGATATAAATAGTTTAAAATAATTTTTCTTCCCAATTACTGCCCCAAAGTCCAGGAATATGCTGCTATATAACAACACTGCAAAACATGTAGTATACTTTCAAAAATTATATTTGGTTATCCCCAGCCTAGACAATCATATCATTATATTTATAATGGCAGTTATTCAGAAGCCTATGATGTAAAAGCTTATTTAATGGATCACAGAATTTTACAACTAGAAAATCTAAAACCCAGAGATAATAAAGTTCTCATTTCTTATGACTGTGTGTCAGATAGCAAAAGATTGAATAGACTATCTCTCTAGGACAGGAAACAAAAATTAGCACAATCAACAACCAGGGCTCTGGCTACAAGTCTATTAGCAAAGCTAATGACCTATTGGTGTGAAAAACTAAATATGCCTTAAGGTCATTTGTCACCATGAAAAATTAATGTGCTTTAAAAGCATAATTCCAAGACTCAGGCTCAACCAACTGATATAATTAAGGCATAAAGCTTTAAATTAAACAAATAACTGTCCTTTACCATAGAAACATTAACAAAATCCTTGATCACAATATGGCTCAATGTTCCATCCTATGACATAATTTTTATATGAATTCAAATACTTAAGCCAGACAACACTTCGAGCTTTTCCTGTGTACTTACATCTTGAAGTGATATACATCTTATTTTTCCTATGTCATACAATGCCTTGCTGCACACAGTAGGTATACAATGGCTACTGAATGAATTAAGAAGGAACTATAAGCTACCTATGAGAAGAACTATGTCATATTCATATTTATATTCTTCAATAGCTGGCATAGTGCCTTGGACTATATGTTATTATTTAATAAATGCTGAATTGAAAGGCTAAAATAAATTTTACTTCCTAATATTTTTCAATTCCTTTCCAATTAAAGGTATAGAAAACTCCTCCCAAGCTCCACATTCTTGAATCTGTAATTAAGCACTTTAGTTATTACATAATCAACCTATGGGGAGAAAAAGATATTAAAAAAAAAAAGATATTGAACTATCACAGTCTGGCATTTGTATGCTTCAATGAAATCATGGTTTCCCACTGCATAGGTACACCTATTATAAAGAAAAAAAAGTCTTAGAAAATTTATTCTTAGAAAAAATTCTTTAAACATATCTCCCACTTCTACCACAAAAGACCCTACCTTTGCACTGGTTTTTGAACGATAAGTGAAATGTTCCAAATTGAGCATTGGAAATGAGAGAAACAACTGTCTCAGAGGTGAGGCTGGATAGTGTTGGAATATGGTCCCACCCCTCACACAGGTTTGGAACTACTTTGTGAAAGCCCAGAAGTGGGGAGTCAGTTCTTCCTGGTGTGATGAGTGGCCCTCAGCTATGTTAATAGGGTTAAGGAGCTTTAAATAGATTTATGTCTAGGACAAGTAAGCCTTATCAAGTTTCATCATGCTATTTGAAAGTATGGAACTCCACCAAAATCTGAACAGTGTGTTGAAAACCAGTAGGAAGTGCTGGCTATCTCACTTCCAGAATGAAATCTCCCATTACCTTATTAGGCCTTTCTCTCTCACTTATTCAGTAACTCTATTTAGGCTTCCCAATTAAACACATCCTAGCTTTAGAATAGTTTGGCCAAATGGGTATTTAAGAAGTTAACAATAGTTATAAGAAGTTATATCCAAAATAATATTTACTTTGCTTCCATGCCTGTTTCCTCAGCAGTAAGGCAAGGAGACATTTCTACACAACAAGTTAATAGTGAAGCTAAAAATAGAATCATGAATGCATTTTCCTCGCACTCGAGTGAAAACATTAAATATAGTGCCTTCAGAAAGATTAAATGGTGTATTTTATTTTATACTACATATACATACAAAAATATAATTACCAACAAACTTAACTATAAAGGAAGGCTCAAGTTTCTTGAAATGGTGAAAAAAAATTTTTCAAAGCACTTATACATGTTAACCTTATAAACTTTTTATAGGCTATGTCATAGTAAAACCATCAAGATAGTTTTCTAATAATTTCAATACAAAAATCCAAAATAAAATCACCTAGTAAATTTAAGAATATTTAAGGGCCTCCCTTCCACCCACCACCAATTTACTCTACCTTAAATGAGCTGCAAACATTTCATCATATGGAGGTTCCAAAACTTGTTGACACTTCTCTTCTGGAGAGGGAAGCTGATTTATAGAAAAGGGAAGAGACTTTTAAGATTTAAAATGTCTGCACCAAAAGTGAAGGACATATGGAAAACATTTAAAACAGACCTTTTACAACAAAAGAAGTCATAATAGCAAAAATAAATAAATAAAATAAACAAACCACCGCAATAACTATATTTAACCTAGGTGTACAAAATACACTACATAGAACATAAACAATCAACAGAAACCCAAACATGTATTGTAATAGAGACCACAATGCTATTCTATAAAAGGGACCATTCTTCTTACCTAAACTTCTCAATATTTCCAATCCTGTTAACATCACTATCATCTCAATATCCCAGGCTGGAATATTTGATGTCATCTTTCATTTTTACCTTTCCCCTAAATCTCAACTGGTGTGTTACCAAGAATTGTGATTTTTTTCCATCAAAATGATTTTATTTTAGATACATGCCACTGCAAACTTACAAAGAAATTTGCAATATTTTTACCTTGATCAAGAATCAACATTGGCTCCCTACTGCATCGTATCTATGTGCATCTATCTACATTACTTACAAGGATTTCTAAATCTTGACTGGCTACATCCAATTTCATTTTCCCCTATTCCTCAGTGTGAACTTCTGGTCTATAGTCAAATCAGTATCCATGATGTCTTTTGCATTTAACATGCTAATTTCTATATTTCCCCAGTTTTGTTCATGTTGCTCTTGCAACATGTCTTCCCTACTCTTCTCCTGAGTAACTCCTACTTTATAAAGTCTAGCCCAAGTACCTTCAATAAACTTTCCCTCAACAATTTCAAACTTTGGTCTGAAGGTCTACCATTTAAGGCTAAATCACTTTCAAGTGAAGGTATGGGCACAAAGATCAGTTAAGAAATGCCTGGAGTTAGCACAGGAAGTTGATTAACAGGCCAGAAATGAAATGCAAAAGTTCTCAGCCTCCAACCAAAGAAATCTGGCACAAAAGTGACACAAACAGTAATAAAAAGTGACTGAATCATAGCTGCAAAACATTTTAAATATTACTAACGGTAATTTGACTTAATCTGACGAATTTTAAAAATGCTTAAAATAAACCAAGTATAAATTTTTTTTACCTTTTCATACTGAGTAGCATAACACACAAACTCAGACTGTGATTGTACAATAATAGCCAAATTCTAGAGCTCCCAGGTCAAGGAGAAAAAACTGCAAACAGCCAGAAAGAAACAATTCAAATATTGTGGAGGATTACACAAGACTTAACAGCTTCTACATTAAAGGATCAGAGGGCTTGGAATATGATATTCCGAAAGGCAAAGGAACAAGGATTACAACCAAGAATCATCTACCCAGAGAAACAGAGTATAATCCTTAAGGGGAAAAAATGGCCCTTCAATGAAATAGAGAACTTTTAAGCACTCCTAATGAAAAGACCAGAATTGAACAGAAAATCTGATTTTCAAAAAATAAAGAGAAGCATAAAAAGGTAAACAGAAAGAGAAAGCATAAGGGATCCAATAAGGTTAAACTGCTTACATTCCTACATGGGAAGATGATGCTTTTAATTCTTAAGAACTTTATCACTATCAGGGCAGTCAGAAGGTATATACACAGACAGAGGACAGGGATAATATCCAAAAGCAAACAAACAAACATAAAAAAATAAGGAGTGAGAAAGAGAATTGTACTGGGAAGAGGGAGGTAGAATGCAATAAATTATCCTACAAGAAGAGGTTCAGAAGAGCTACTACAGTGGCGGGAAAGATGGGGGAAGGTGGATGGGCAATGTTTGAACCTTAGTCTTATCAAAATTGGCTCAAAAAGGGCATAACTTACACACTCAGTTGGGTATAGAAATCTATCTTACCCTATAGGAAAGGAGAAGGGGAGAAGACTAAGAAGGAGGGCAGGAACTGACAAAAGGGAAGGCAGACTGGGGGCAGGTGGTGGTCAGAAGCAAAACACTTGTGAAGAGAGACAGGGTGAAGGGCAGGGGAGAGAGAGGTGGGGGGGGAGAGAGAGAGAGAGAGAAAGAAGGATAGATAGGGGAAAAATAAGATGGAGGGAAATACATAGTTAGTAATCTGAATGTGAATGGGATTAACTCTCCCATGAAATGGAAATAGATAGCACAGTGGATCAAAAACTAGAATCCTACAATATGTTGTTTACAAGAAACACACTTGAAACAGAGAGACACACACAGAGTAAAGATAAGGGGTTGGAGCAGAATCTATTATGCTTCAGCTGAAGTAAAAAAAAAAAAAAGCAGAGGTAGCAATCATGATCTCAGACAAAGCAAAACCAAAAACAAATCTAATTAAAAGAGATATGGAAGGAAACTACATCCTGCTAAAAGGTACCACAGACAATGAAGTAACAGCAACACTAAACATATATGTACCAAATGGTATAGCATGCAAATTTCTAAAGGAGAAATGAGTTATTGGAGGAAATAGTAAAACTATACTAGTGGGGAACCTCAAATCTTCCCTCTTGGAACTAGATAAATCTAACCACAAAATAAGCAAGAAATGGGACCAAGACAAACCCAGGATTATATGAACAAAATTACATATACATATAACGACAGAGCTAAGCAACTGGAAAAATATCAACTGCTACTGAGTAGGCCAAGCCAATGTAATAAAAATGACAATTCTAAATGAATTTCATTTTTTGGTGATGTTACTTGGTGTACATTAGTCTGTTTTTTTTTTTTTCAAATAAAGTATTCATAAAGTCTAAGTCTTCTGTGTAGTACACTGACCTATGGTCTTTTTGATTTCTTACTCCTAAGTTAGATTTTACAACCTATTTTTTGCTGTTCTCACCAATTTCTATCTTTACAATGAAGTATCATAATATCTGGTAATTTAATTTGAAGGGTTTTACTGAGTTCTTCACAGAATTTCTCTACTTCTTCGTCCTCTGCAAAATATATAAGTTCATAAAAGCTTCTATTATTTTCATTGTATTCTTTTTTTTTGCAAATAGTACAAGCACAATATGAAATAACCAAATTTTCCATGAAAAATGTCTTACTCCCTTGGGATGTACAATAAAAACCAGTTCCTGGGGGCTATCCTTTCCCTTAGGAACAACTTCTTTCTGTCTTCTTTCACGTATACCAAAAATATCAAGATGAATAAGACTCCATTTGATGAATAAGACCCATTGATCTTTCCACAATCTTACATTTCAAATACTAACAGGTGCACTAGTGTTTATAGATAGTGTGATTTTTAGGGCCTTCTCCATTTTCTGTCACACTGCTACCTTCACTGCAGAAATAGAAGGGGTTTCATCGGTTACGGTAGCCAAGAAACAGATCACCAATTGGTCAGTCTATCAGTCATGACCTATATGTACTTAAATAGGATAGTTCTTGGAAAACAGACAAAGTCTGCTGCTAGAAGAGTAGTCAATGTTTTGCCAGTATGGCAGGATCTGTCACACTTTACACTCCACTGGAACAGCCTTCAAGAAATCAAGATCACTTTCACACCACAGTGAGGAATCAGAATAGGATTTTGTGAAAGAGAAAGGCACTACTGTAATATAAAATAAACAATACCACATTCCTAAGTAGGAAATAATTAAAATTTTGACTGCAAAGGATCCTGAAAATATAAAATACTAAATAAGTGATACATAATACTACAAACTAAAATGAAGTGTCCAAATGAAAAATTTCTTTTTGGGGGGGTGGGGCAGGTTAGGCAATGGGGTTAAGTGACTTGCCCAGGGTCACACAGCTAGTAAGTGTTATGTGTCTGAGGCTGGATTTGAACTCAGGTCCTCCTGAATCCAGGGCCGGTATTCTATCTACTATGCCACCTAGCTGCCCCCCAAATGATAAATTTCCAACAAAGTGGTATACCACTTAGAAGCCTGATATTGAAATTGTGATACCTTGGGGTACTCAATGCTTCTCAACTTCTTATTTCAATGTTTCAGGAAAGCTACGAAGAACAACCCCACTTTAAGGAAACCTGACAATCTTGACAGCATCCCCAACCAACAAAATGTGACATTAATTTGTTCCCCATGACCTGAAAACTCCAGCTTACAGACAGCTCAGGATGGCCTGAATTAGACAGTGGAATCTACTGGCAAAATGTCATTTTTCAAACAGGGCTCTAGATGATGGAACACCCATGCATAGAGAAAAAGGAGCTGAGCATTAGAGAGAGGCAAACTTCTGGGGGCTTTCAGATTCCCCCTATGCAAGCTATTCTGATGGTCAAGAATGGATGTGAAGTATATAAAAGACATTGGGAGATCCCAAATGTAAGAAAGTACTTCAGAATACTAAAACTCCTACAAAATAAACATTAACTACAAGATAAGGATTACAATTCTATCAGGCATATTTCCACTGGTAACTACTTATATGTATACTGTGTTTTATATTTGTTACATAATTATGTTACAAAACAACATTTACTTGAAATGTATGTGGTGAGTATTTTCATTTCGGAATAGGACAATTGAGGCAATGAGGTGAAGTATCTTACTAAAACTAGTCAAGGAGCAAGTTAGAAGCAAACCAGGACTCAACTGAGATCTTCTGACTCCTAGTCAGATGCTCTTCACGTTGTCTCATTTAAGGCCGAATTATCTTAATCCCTTCCAAGTGAAATTTTTAATTTAGTCATTTGGAGACTCCCCACCTCTCCTCCCCCCACCATCTCCCTTTACCCCCCTTTTCCTCTAATGCTACAAATTGAAAGAACTGGGGAAATATGATTAATTTTGAAAAGTTGAATTGAATTTTACTTAACTGTTTTATATAACTGAGGAAATAACTGAAGGATAAGGATTTTTGAAAAAGTAAATTAAAATTATATTCGCATATTTATTCTGTAAATTTAAAGAAACTTAGGGTTAAGAAGCCAGAGACAGCCCAGTACAATGGAAAGAACACTGAAATCAGAGTATGGAAACAGGGGTCTGAATATACCAGTCACGCTATTTATTTACTGTGTGATACTAAGTATGCTGCTTAACCTCTCTGATCTATAAAATCAAGAGGTAAAATTAAATGACCACTGTGATCCTTTCCAGCTCTAATTGTGATCCTATGAAACAAGGACTCTGAAATTACATAGTCAAAAAGCTTTTGTTATTTCCACATCTGAACAGCAATACTTTTGTTTTTTTCAAACTCTGAACTTCCCTTAAGGTAAAGGCTATATTATATATTTTTCCCTCTAAACATATTTCACCTACCTGAAGCCGGGGATTTGCAACATGAGGATGCTTAAAAGATACCAACTCTGCACAAGAGAATCCATCTTGGGTATCAATTGCTTCATACACCTACAAAAATTAAAGGAAAAAACAAAAATGAAAAAAGAATCACACAAATTACTGTTATACATCTGCAAGCTATTAACTTTTATATCAGACTTATATCCCTAATTAACCACTATTAAATTAATTTTCTTAACAAGAATTCCTTTAAAACTCATTCATTTATTTAATAAGTTTTACTAAGCAGCTACTATGTACAGAGGAGTATGCTAGGAACTGGAAGAGATAAGGCTTTCCCACACAGAACGAATAGACAACAGTGGGATATGGCGCATACAGAAATAATTATCATCATAGATAACATTACGTGTTAAGTACATTTGAGAATTGAGAAAATAAGTACATCTGAGAAAACAAACTACTATGGTAGGGTGGGTGAGAGGCTTCATGGGAGATGTTGGTTTTCAGCTGAGCTGTTTAGGATGAATAGAGATTAAAGGACAATGAGAAGGAGGGAGAGGAGTCCAAGCATAGGGAACAGCAAAAAACAAAGGCAAGAGATCAAAGGGCATATTCAGGGGCAGGAGTATAGTTTGAATGGAGTTTAGGATGAATGGAATGTAATTGTATAAAATAAGGCTGGAAAGATAGGATGGCTTCAAAGTGTAAAAGGTTTTGAATATTAGTCCAATCTGATTTAAATATCCCCATTCCTGTAATGGAATACTATTGTTAAAAAAAAAATGATGAAGACAAAGGTGTCGGAAAATCCTAGGAAAACGTTTGGACTAATGCAAAGAAAAGTGAGCAGAATCAGGAGAACAAGTTACATAATAACAACAACACAAAGACAACTCTGAAAGACTTAATTCTGATCAACACAATGACCAGAGGATTCATGATGAAATAAGCCACCTCAAGACATATGATGGACTCAAACTACAGTTTGATATATAAAATTTTTTGACATGACCAATGTGGGAATTTGTATTGTTTGACAATGTATGTATATTTTTATAAGGTTTTGTTTTTCTTTCTTTTTTTAATGAGGAGAGAAAAGATGTTTTTGTTAATTGGAAAAAATTAAATTAAAAAAAAAACATTCTCAATTAAGTCCTTACGGTATTCTGGAAGTATTTATTGACCTAGGAATTACTCCAATTACTAAGAGCATCTAATTATTTAGGGATAAGGCCACTATGACAGTCAAGTTACAAGCATTTTAAGTGCCTGCTATGTGCCAGGCACTGTACTAAGTGCTGGGGATAATCCCCCCCAAAAAAGGTAAAAAAGCCTCTGTATTCTCTGTAGAGCTCACAATGAAAATGACACCACACAAACAAGATGTAGAGAGAGTCAACTGCAGATAAATCTCAGAGATGAAGTATTACGGTTAGGGAGAACCAGGAAAAGCTTCTTTTTAAAAGTAAGGCTTTAGTTCAGACCTGAAAGAAGGAAACTAGCTAGGAGTGGGGGTGGGGGGTGGAGAAAGGGACTGTAACAAGCATTTATATAGCTCCTACTACATCCCAGAGAGTAGGCTAAGCAACTCTAAAAAATCTCTCATTTGATCCTCACACAACAACCCTGGGAAGTAGGTGCTATTTTATTACCCCCACTTCAAAGATGAGAAAACAGAGGTTCAGTGACTTGTGAAGTAAGTAGCTGTGGCTGGATTTGAACTCAGGCTTTCCTGACTCTTATCAAGCATGCTTACCAGTGCTCTAACCAGTGCACCACCAGCTGCCTCTGGAGGCAGAACCAGGAAAAGCTTCTTGTAGAAAGTGAGACTTTAGCTGAGACTTGAAAAAACCTATTAGTTATCAACTAACTTTTAAAAATGTAATACTTTATAACCTAAGACAAGAAGAGAAGAGGTAGAATAGGAAAAAAATCTTTGTATCAAATTTATCTGGTAAGAGTTTGGTATCCAAGATACATTAAAAAAAGTATGTATATATACATATATGTGTATGGATGTGTGTGTGTGTATGCCTAATAGCCATTCCCCAATAGATAAATAGTCAAAGGATAGGAACAGACAGTTCTCAAGACTTACCACGTATTCACAACTACTTGAAGCAATGCTCCAAATCACTAATAAGAGAAAAATGTCAATTGAAACCACCCTGAGGTTTCACCTCACACACTGCAAATTAGGGGGGGAAATGGCAATAGTCAATGTTCGAGGGGTTGTGGAATGACAAGAGTGTTGGTGTACCTGGTACAACCATTTTGGAGAGCAATTTGGAATTTTGCAAATAAAGTGCCTAAAATGTTCCTACCTTTTGAACCACAGACTGTTACTAGACTTATACCCCAAACAATCCCCATATATACCAAAATACTTACAGCAACACATTTTGTAACAGCAAAGAACTGGAAACAAAGTGGATGCCTATCAATTAGGTAATAGCTAAACAAATTGTGGTCTATCAATACAATGGAACATTACTACTGTGGTATAAGAAATTATGTGTCATGATGAATACAGAGAATCTTGGAAAGATTTATGTGAAATGATGCAGAATGAAGCGAGCAGAGCCAAGAACAGTAACTATAACAATGTAAATGGAAAGAATACATGCACCAAAAAATCAAAATTGAACGTTAGGAAAATTATGAAGATCAAGCAGTACTTGAGTGTTACACATCATACATTTTTAGACTTCTTCAAAGTATTGATCAGTTGTGCTGATTTTTTTTCCACTCTAGAAAATACTATTTGTTGTATCAGATGGCTGTTGGGGAGAGGGAAGGGGAAAGATATTTAGGATAGCTATGATAATGTAAGAAACAAGACATTAATAAAAACTTTTAAAAAAACACTTAAAAAATTTTATTTGCTATATTGTTGCAAACCATGCTCTATAGCTACAAATCAAGCCATATAACTATCATGGTCAAGAATAACGCTCTATAGCTAAAAATCATGGAACACCATCTCTGATGCATTAAACTGTGTTTGATCCAAAGAGCAATAAAGAAATATACTGAGGATAATAATACAGTACATTACCAAATTATGACTTGTGCATAAAAAGATATTATCCAGAAAAGGAAGTGGCACAGTCATGCAGGAGGACTAAAAGTTAACAAATAAACATCCCAAGTGCTGCAGTAATACGCACAACATATTCAAAGAGCTAAAGTTAGTTGGTGCATCAACATGTATTAAATGCCTGCTATGTGCCAGGAATTTTCCCAAGCACTAGAGAAATAAAAAGAGGCAAAAGACAGTTTCTGACCTATAGGAACTCAACTGAGATGATGACCATCAGGAAGCAGTACGGGAAGCTCTCTACCCTATAAAACAAAAAACCTTCCCAAAACAGATCTACAAAACATGACAGACCAAATTCTGATGGTGAAATCCAAGAAAAAGTCATAGTGAGTCATTCTTCCAGCCCATTTCACCTGTGGAAGAGAGGGGGAGAAGTTTGCTGACACTGGTGAGAGGGTCTGGCCAGGAGCACTCCATCACGGAGCACTTCCATACCCAGAGAAGAAACTGTGCACAAGGGCAAGAGGAGCTCCCAGATGGGTGTCATCTGACAGTGTCAGATGCACTTCCACGTCACAGATTCAAGGCAGACTGAGGAGATGACCTATACCCAGAGTGGCATTCTTTGGTAGAGAGAGGTTATAGGCCTTAGGCTGTGTACAGAGAGAGAAGAGTCAAGTTTAAAATAAGCAGCAGTTACATCGCTCAGATCCCAGAAGATCAGGGTTATCAGTTCTAGCTTCTAGCCCAGTCTGAAGCCTGTAAAGAAATAATCAGGGTGGGCAGCTAGGTGGCACAATGGATAGAGCACTAGCCCTGGATTCAGGAGGACCTGAGTTCAAATCCGACCTCAGACACATAACACTAGCTGTGTGACCTTGGGCAAGTCACTTAACCCCACTACCTAGCCAAATAAGTAAACAAATAAATGAATAAATGAATGGATAAATAGATCAAGCATTTAAAAAAAAAAGAAAAGAAAAGAAATAATCAGGGCAAGAACCCCAGACCAAATGAGAGCCTACAGTTCTGTCTCCCTGAACCAGCTTCCAGGTTGGCTGACAGTAGCCAAGTCCACCAATAGTCTACTATTGCTAAGACTCAAACCCAGTTCAGGAATCTGCAGACCTCAAATCAATCAAATCCTGTTCTAGATCAAATCACATTGGAAAAATCAAGCTGTCCCTGAGATTCTGGAATAACACAGCACTCCACATCCCACAAAAGGAGCAACAAGACCATCCTAAACCTTCCCCCTAGAAGTCCTCAGAGCCCAGCCCTAACATCAGATCTGAAGTAAGAAAATAAGCTGGAAGATTGAGCAGACAAAAAACGAATACCACCATAAAAAGCTATTATACTGATCAAGATGCCCAAGACACAGCAGAAGAAGAAAATGCTTCTAAAATATCTACCAGCAAAGCGTCAAAGAAAAATATAGTTTAGGCATAAATTCAATTAGAATTTTTGGAAGAAATGAGGTCAAAGTTGTTTGTTTTTTTTTAAGTTTAAAATGTTTTTATGAGTGCTACAGGAAAAAATTTGGAAAAGAAATGAGAGCTCAATAAGAAAGAACTAGAAAGGAAATTAACAGCTTAGCACAAGACATACAAAACCTTGCTCAAACAACAAACTCCCTGACAATCTGAATGGATCATATAGAAGCCAATGAATCCACGAGTCAGTAAAAAATATTAAAGCCAAGTCAAAAGACCAAAAAGAGTCAAAGAAAATGTAAAGCAAAAAGAAAACTGTCTTTAAAAGTAGATCAAGGAGAAAAAATGTAATAATTATTGGACTACCTGAATTCCAAGACCCCCTAAAAAGAGCCTACACATCATATTTCAAGAAATCTTTAAATTAAAAAAAAAAAAAACTGCTGGTTTTTTTGCTGGTGGAGTGAAAGCAGTGACTTGCTTGAGCTCTCCCCCAAACCTCTCCAAATACCTGTTAAAAAAAAAATGGCTCTAAACAAATTCTAAAGCAGCAGAACCCCACAAAAAGACAGAGTTAAACAAATTTCCAGCCCAAGACAACCTGGATGGTTGATCAGAAAGGTATATCACGCTGGGCGGGAAGAGAAGCACAGTTCAGCGTGGGTGCGCAGGCCACAGTATCAACCCTGGAGCAGGCCTCAGAGGACTGAACCGCTGACAACTGTGGCAGTTTCCAGACTTCTCAACCCAAGAACTCCAAACACAACCTAGAAGGTCAGTGAGAAAAGTCTGTTTCTACGGTGAGAGAGAAGTTATATCCGCTCGGCCCTGGGGTGGCGGCTGTCCCCTGAGCTTCCAGCCCACAGACTGAGGGGGAATCCAGTGGCTGATAAGAGGGGGATCGCAGGGATCTCTTTGCCAGTGCTGAGGCAGGAATCTCTTGCTTTGCCCATGCTTGGATCTGGGTCACAGTTCTGAGGGGGAGTCCTTGGGCGAGGAGGAAGGCTGGCTTGGTGGAGTTTGTTGTGGCGGTGGAGAGGAAACACCTCGCACCTTATCATACCACCTTGGAAGAACTTTACAGGTCCCTAAAAGTAGCTCTGAAAACAGCTGTACAAACCCCCGAAGCCTGGGAGAGTACATTCTCCACATTGGAAGCAGACTCTTACCTTAACAAAGAGTTTAAAACCAAATAATTGAACGGGATCATGAGTAAGAAGCGCTAAAAGAGTCAGACTATATTATCTTACTTTGGTGACAAAGAAGATCAAAACATACAACCAGAAGAAGACAACACAGTCAAAGCTCCTACATCCAAAGCCTCCAAGAAAAATATGAATCAGTCCCAGGCCTTGGAAGAGCTCAAAAGGGATTTGAGAAGTAAGACGAGTACAGGAAAAACTGGGAAGATAAATGAGAGTGATGCAAGAAAATCAGGAAAAACTAATCAACAGCTTGCTAAAGGAGACCCAAAAAAATACTGAAGAAAATAACACCTTAAAAAATAGCCTAACTCAAATGGCAAAAGAGGTTCAAAAAGTCAATGAGGAGAAGAATGCCCTAAAGAGCAAAATTGGCCAAATGGAAAAGGAAGTCCAAAAGATTACTGAAGAAAATACTTCCTTGAAAATTAGAATAGAGCAATTGGAAGCTAGTGACTTTACGAGAAATCAAGACACTGTAAAACAAATCCAAAACAATGAAAAATTAGAAAACAATGTGAATTATCTCATTGGAAAAACAACTGACCTGGAAAACAGATCCAGGAGAGAGAATTTAAAAATTATTGGACTATCTGAAAGCCATGATCAAAAAAAGAGCCTAGACATCATCTTTCAAGAAATTATCTAAGAGAACTGCCCTGATATTTTAGAACCAGAGGGCAAAATAGAAATTGAAAGAATCCACCGATCTCCTCCTGAAAGAGATCCCCAAAGGAAAACTCCCAGGAATATTGGAGCCAAATTTCAGACTTCCCAGGTCAAGAAGAAAATATTATAAGCAACCAGAAAAAAACAATTCAAGTATTGTGGAAACACAATCAGGATAACACAAGATTTAGCAGCTTCTACATTAAGGGACCACAGGGCATGGAATATAATATTCTGGAAGGCAAAGGAGATAGGATTACAACCAAGAATCACCTACCCAGCAAAACTGAGCATAATCCTTCAGGGGAAAAAATGGTCATTCGGTGAAATAGAGGACTTTCAAGCATTCTTGGTGAAAAGACCAGAGCTGAATAGAAAATTTGAATTTCATACATAAGACTCAAGTGGAACATGAAGAGGTAAACAGGAAAGAGAAAATCATAAGAGACTTATTAAGGCTGAACTGTTTACATTCCTGCATGGAAAGATGGTATGTGTAACTCATGAGACCTTTGTCAGTATTATGGTAGTTGGAGGGAAAAAATTATATGTATGTATAGATAGACAGATAGAGGGCACAGGGTGAGTTGAAGATGAAGGGGTCATATCTGGAGAATAAAATTAAGGGATGAGAGAGGATTATACTGGGAGAAGGGGAAAAGGAGAGGTAGATTGGGGTAAACTATCTCACACAAAAAAACAGAAAAGAAAAGGCTCTACAGTGGAGGGGAAACAGGGAAGGTGACAGGGAATGAGTGAATCTTATTCTCATAGGATTTGACTTAAGGAGGGTATAACATACACAGTCAATTGGGTAAGGAAATTTGTCTTACCCCACAGGAGAATGGGGGGGAAGGGGACAAGAGAGTAGGGGGATGATAGAGAGGAGGGCCGATTGGGAAAGGGGGTAATCAGAAGAAAATACTTCTGAGGAGGGACAGGGTCAAAAGAAAGAATAGAATAAATGGGTGGGTGGGATAGGATTAAGGGAAATAGAGTTAGTTTTTCACAGCATGTCTACTATGGAAGTGTTTTGCATAACTGCACATGTATAACCCATATTGAGTTGCTTGCCTTTTCAATGAGGGTGGGTGCGGAGGGAGGAAGGGAGAAAATTTGGAACCCAAAGTTTTAAAAACACATGTTTAAAAAAATTGTTTTCACATGCAACTGGGAAATAAGAAATACAGGAAATGAGGTACAAAAATCTATCCTGCCCTACAGGAAAATAGAAGGGGAAGAAGTTAAGAGAAGAGGGGGTAGAGATAGAAGGGAAGGCATACTAGCAGAAGGGGTATGCAGAATGCATGCCATCTTGGGGTGGAGGGAGGGGCGAGATGTGGTGAAAATTTGGAACTCAAAATCTTGTGGAAGTAAATGTTGAAAACTAAAATAAATAAATTTATTAATTAAAAAATTTAAAAAAAGAAAGAATCTACCAGTCAACTACTACAAAAAGAAGAAAAGTAAACAAAAGAAAACTCCTCAGAAACATCACAGCCAAAATTCAGAGCTTCCGGGTTAAAGAAAAACATGCTGCAAGCAGCCAGAAAGAAAGTATTCAAGTACTGTGGACCCATAAGTAGGATCACATATAATTTAGTAGCAACAACCATAAAGGAGCAGAGAGCTTAGAACACAATATTACAGAAGGCAAAGGATACAGGCTTACAACCAAGAGTAACTTACAAAGCAAAACTGAGTATACTCCTACAGGGGAATAAATGGTTTGTAGATAGATATAGAGCTACAGCTAAAGATATATGTGTGGGGGGTGGGAGTGGGGGGGTACATACCCACACACATGCATCCTTTAATCAAACAGAGACCTTCTAAACATTCCTTATAAAAAAATCAGAGCTGTGTAGAAACTCTGAAGTGCAAACACAGAAGTCAAGAGAAACATTAAAAAGTATAACATGGAAATAACCATAAGAAACTAAACAAGAATAAACTGCTTATATTCAGATACGGGGAGGGGATGTATGTGTCCTCACAATCACCAGGGATCATGGAAGGAGTCTAATTAGAAAAAAAAGCATGGAAGTAGTTCTGTTATGCCTTAATAATATAAAGAGAAGGGGCAGGTAGGTGGTACAGTAGACAGAGCTCTGGCCTTGGAGTCAGGAGGACCCAAGTTCAAATCCAACCTCAGACACTTGACATTTACTAGTTGAGTGACCCTGGGCAAGTCACTTAACTCCAACTGTCTCACCAAAAAATAATAATAATAATATAAAGAGAAGAATGGAAAGAGAGAAGAAGAAGAATAGACTGGGGAAAAGTCAAGTAAAAAAATCATCTCACATAATCAGGGCGTGCAAGTGGGTATTTTTTACAATTTGACACTAAAATCTCAATCTCAATACAAAACACATAGAGCTGGGTACAGAAACACATTTCATTCAACAGAGAAATAAGACAGAGAAGAAATGAGAAGGGAGAATTAGAAGGAAGGTGGATTAAGGGAGGGATCAGTCCTAAGCAAAACAAATTTTAAGGACGTATAAAAATACTTATAGCTCTTTTTGAGGCAACAAAGAACGGAAATGTGAGGAGGTATCCATCAATTGGGGAATGACTGAACAAGTTATAGTATATAAATTTCATGGAATGCTATTATACTGTAAGAAATAATAAAGGCGATGGTTTCAAAGAAACCTTGGAAAACTTACATGAACTAATGAAAAGTGAACGGAACAAGGAAAATAATTTACATAACACTATAGTGAAGAAAAACTATGAAAAATTGAGTAACTCCAATCTACACATAACTAATCACAATTCCAGAGGACTAATAATGAAACACACTACTCACCTCCTGATAGAGAGATGAAGGAGTCAGTGGTGCAGAATGAGAAATTTTTTTTGATATGACAAATGTGGAAATATGTTTTGCTTGATATTATGCACACACATATACACATATATGTATGCCTATGTACACACATGTACATATGTTTGTAACAAGTGTTCTATTTTTCTTTAGTTCTCAATTGGGAAGGGGATTGGGGTAGAAAGGAGAGAAGGCAGATTTTTGTGATTAAAAAAATAAAATACAACATTTTTAAAAGAGCTGAAGGAAGGTCTACGACATACAAGATGAGAGGCTACGGATGAGTTATGAGCTGTACAGGTGTTTCTCTATACCTGTAAGATCATAAATTCACAAGCATGCTTCCCACCTCTTTGAAGAAATGTGCTGAAGTATAAATGAGTATGAAGAGTATAAATTAGACATCTGAATTCAGATACTGATAATGTGTTCATTTACTTTGTGAGACTACTTACTATTAAGGGAAGGTTAAGGGGAGGGGAGGTCATAGGGAGAGGGCAGACAGTGATACCAAAAAAAAAAAAAAAAGTATCCATGAAATGTTAATACGGAGAAGATTGCAGAAGACAAGAGTCCACGTGGTTTATGGGATAGGGCCGTTGGACTTGGAGTCAGGAAGATCTGGGTTCAAATATTGCCCCAGCAATTACTAGCTATATGACCCTCTTATCCTCTACATGCTTCAGTTTCTTCATCTGTAAAAAATGAGGTTGTACTTTATGCCACTAAGCTCCCTTACAATCCTAAATCTATGATCCTATTATCCTAGCACAAAAGGAGACACAAACAAGCAGGGTAGTGTTATTATTATCAAATTTAAATGTGTGTATATGCATACTTATAATACATATATTTGAGCTGCATGTAATAGAAGTTTAGTTCCTTATACAATCCTCTCTTTTTTGTTGTTTTTATGTTGAAATGTTCACGTTTGTTATGTTCATAATGAAAAAAGAAGAGTTTAAAAATATCTTTTCTGGGGGCAGCTAGGTGGCGCAGTGGATAAAGCTCCAGCCTTGGAATCAGGAGGACCCAAGTTCAAATTCGGTCAAATTCGGACTCAGATACATGACATTTACTAGCTGTGTGACCCTGGGCAAGTTACTTAACCCTGATTGCCTCATCAAAAAAAAACAAACAAACAAACAAAAAACTTTTTCTGCACTGCCAAAAGAAAATGAATTAGTAACTGGTAAATTAAAAATTATGCATGTATTAAGATTCATAAGTTTTCTAACTTGCTAAAAATAGCATACTAGGTACCATAAAGAAATTAAGCTAAATGAGATCCATGGAAATATAATTCCAATCTAAATATGGATTAACAGATGATGTATAACTGCAAAAAAGAATACAAAAAATTTTTTTTAAAATAAAAGTTTATGCTTCCTTCACAGAATGACAAGGGGAGAACTGGAATCAAATGCCAAAATGGAACAGAAAAATAGATGGTTATCATTACAAAAAAAAGGAAATTATTACTACCAAAATGATCTAAACACATATCAAGGGTGTGTAGTATACTTGCAAATCCTTGGTGAAAACAAAAAGAAAAAGGCTGACTTGTGCGAATAATTTTCTAAAGTAGAGCAGTCACACAATTGCATAAAATATGTAAAAAATATAAAACCCCACTGTTTTTACTGAACCCACAAAAAAAGCATTTGACCCAAGAAGCAAATGTTAACATCATACAAGATTCCGTGATAGATAAAATTAGATGATTTTAATAATCCTCTGATTTTCTATATCACCTGAGGATAGGGAGGACAGGGAGACATATCTTCACAAAGTGTTCATCACTGTTATGGACAATGCCCTAGGAAGAGTCTAGAACAGAGTTTCTACAGATGGTTGGGTGCTCTTGTTTGGAGAGATGTTGTGCTGGTTGCATTAAGCCCCAGTTACTACTGTGCCTCTTCAAGGAGATCTACTGACGTTCAAGAGACTAGCAAGGCAATCCACAGAGGGAAAACCAAAGGATGAATCCCTATTATCCAGACTATGACATGCAGGTAAAGGGGAAATCTATTCAGTCTATCAGTGCATATCTGCTACCTCTAACTCTCAGCTAACTAGAACAAATAATCAGAATTGGTCCAGAATTGAATGGGAAGAAGAGACAAGTTGAACTGTACTTGAGAAACTACACTGGATTCCCAATGATTCCCAAGCTGCCCCTGACACAAAAACCCATCTCATTAACATTAATCAAGCATTTAAGTGCCTACTTTGTACAAGGCTTGAAATGCTAAGTGCTGGAGATACAAAGACACAAAACAGTCTCTGCCTTCAAGGAGCATGTACTCTTATGGAAGAGAACCACATGTATAGATATAAGCATAAACAAAATAAATATAAGGTCAGGGTGGGGTGTTATATCAGTAAAGGCCTAGTGTAGGAACTTGAACTGAATTCTGAAGGAAACAGAATTCTAAGACGTGGAGATGAAGAAGCAGTACACTCCAGGCATAGAACAGAACTGGTAAAAAGAGCTGTGTGTAAGGGAAAGCAAGTAGGTCAGTCTGGTGGCACCAGAGGGCATGAAGAAAAGTAATATATAGTATTAGGCCTAGAAAGGCACCCTCTATGACACTAGTTCTCAGCCTTTTCTTGTGTCCCTTCAGTAGTCTAGTGGAAACTACCAACTCCTTCTTGGAAAGTATTTAAATGAATAAAATGCCTAGGACTGCAAAGAAAACCAATTATATTAAAATATAGTCAACAAAATATTTTTTAAAAACAAATGCATGGACTTTGGATTATTAAAATAACTCCTGCTCTATGATATAAAAATAGTGCTTCTATAAAGAAAAGACAAAAGTAACCAGTATTGTAGAGACTGTGTGGGAAGACAGACTACCAACATCCTGTTGGTAGAGCCACGAATTAGTTCAAAATGTTCAGAAAAAAATTTGGAATATGCCAAAAAAAAAAAATCACCAAATCATTCATTCCCTTTGATCTAGACACTACTGTTCATGTACCCCAAGGAGATTAAAAATGGAAAGATTCTGTTACATACCAAAACATTCCTGACAATCCTTTATGGCATTAAGGGAAAACGATATGTCGTGCCCATTACTTGGGGAACAGCTGAACAAAATTGGAGCATATGAATGCAGAGGAATATTAACGTGCCCTTAAAAAAAAAACTAATTCAGAGAAAGATAAGAAGACTTGTATGCACTCACACAGAACAAAGAAAACAGAACCAGAACAGTACGGAGAATGCCTACTAAGATGTAAAGGACTCTGATGAATTGCATCAAGACGCGGTCCCAGAGGCCAGACGGTAACTTAAAATGCCCAAAGCAACAAAGGAAACACCAACAATTGCCGGAAAATCGGTTCCCGCTTCACCCTCAGTTGAGTCTCATCTTCAAAGACCATCTGCTGCTGAGATGAAGAAGCTCGTGCGGGGTCGCCCAGAGAAGCGGAGACACCCGACGGGGTCCGAGCGGCCGCCCTCCCGTACCCTCAAAAGAGAGGCTTGTGCGGCCGCTGGGACGAGAGGTTAGGGGGCACTAGCCCCCCGAGGAAGGGCCAGGGGAAGGGGAGCCTCGGCGGCGACCCCGCCCCCTGGCCCAGTCAGGATTCCCGGATCTGGGAAATTACCTGTTGTAAATATTGGTTGATGGTGATGTGCGCCATGAAGGGGACAGCTCGAGGGACACGGGAAAGGTTTCTCGGCCCGAATGAGGAAGGGGAGTGGGCGAGGAACTGAGATCAGCGGGAGCAACGGCTACGGCCCAAACCGCCGGTTTGTAGCACGAACTTACTTCCAAGAGGCCGGGGTCAAAGTTTACGAGTGAGACGGACGTCACTTCCTTCGACGGGGCTCCTCTAAGAGGCCCGCCCCTTCTTGCCTCTCCGGGAGATCTACCGGACGCGTGTGCGCGCGCTTGTTTCTCTACCGGCTTCTGAAACCCAGGCGTCTGAGCCTGGGGTCCGGGACGGGGGGTGTGGTGGGGAGCGGGAGTGATGGGCGAAGAATGTACTCCGTGGCCGTTTCTGGGACTGAGGCTAAGGACGCCACCACGGGGTGGAGGGAGCAGAAGGGAGGGGTCTCCGCACGTTTTTCTGGGGATTAGGGCCGGAACCACAGATCACGGCTGCCGGGGCGAGTAGGAAGAAGGACCGAAAGTTTCCTTTCCAGAACCCCTCTGAAAATGCCCAGCGACTGGGATTTTAGGGTTGGGTCAACCTTAACGCTGAGGTACCATCGCTTCTACAGTTGACTTATAGCGAATTAAAAAAATTTTTTAAAGACATTGTGTATTGCTTTTGTGACAAAGCCTGCCGTCTTAGAAAGGTTACCTCCCTCCTCTTCCCCCGCCTCTCCATTCACCTTCTCTTCCCTCTGGTCGCCCCACCTCTACGTCACCGGAATGGCGGCTGCCTGAGGGGCGGTCCGGCCTTTGGGCGTGCCCAGCACAACGGCTACCAGGGCGGGTCGTTAAAAGGGAGACTTCTTAGCCATCCTTGGCCTTGCCGCCCTCACCAGCGGGAAAGTCTGGAAGACTCGTGTTCCCGCGTGTAAAGCACACCGTCCCCGCCCTAAAGGCTGAGATGGGAACACACAATGGTCGCTGCGAAAAATAGGGCATCCAGACGGGTCGCACCTGAGGGAGGGAAGGGAGGCAGGAAAGGAAGGGGGAGGGGAGGCGGGCCAGGTGAACAATAGGAAGCGTGTGCGGTGTGTTTGTGTGTGTAGGAGGGGGAGACTGACGGTTGGGGTGGGTACGTGGGGGGCCGGCTCGTGGGGCGTCGCGCGGAAGTCGCCCGGGCTGGAAGGGGGGTGGGGGTGAGGAACGTGTGTGTTGGGGAAGGGGAGGAAGCTGAGCAGTCTGGCCTCTTGGGGGTCCGTTGGAAGCCACGGGCTTCCCACCCACCGACTGCTTCCCCCACCTCGACGCTCTGAGGCCTCTTCGCGCGGCCTCTTGGCCCCATTTCTCCTGCTCTTCTGAGAAGAAGGAGGTGCCACCTTGTGAGAAGGACCAGGCCCAGTCAAAAGTAGAGGCAGCTGGTGGGGGCAGGGAGGCGCCTCGGAGGTTTGAACCTCCGGGAGAAGTAGGAGGAGGAAGAGGAGGGGGGGTGGCGGTGGGAGGAGACGAGGAGCCCCGGGTCGGGCTGTGTAGACACGGAGCCAGCAGTGCACCAGTCAGGTCCTCACCTCGTAGCCGGGCGGTAGTAGCACCGATCACTTGAATCATCCAGGGAGAGGTGGGGGGTAAAGGGACCAGTAGAGAACCGCCCCCTCCCCCACCTCCTTTTTCTCCCCCTCCCCCCCCAGTGGTCTCCCGGAGGAGATTGGTTGGAACTCCCTGAGCTGTTCCCCCGCCGGGGCCTAGTTCTCACCTCCGGAGGAGGGACCGGGGCACCGGGCGGGGGGAGGAGAAGTAGGCGGAGAGACCGGGGCATTGGGGGAAGGAGGAGGAGGAGGAGGAGGAGGAGGAGGAAGAAGCGAGACCCGGGCCGCAGCCGGAGAAGGAAGAGGAGGAGGAGGAGGGAACGGGGCCCCGGTGGGGGGGCGGAGCGGCCGCCGGGGGTTTGTTTTCTCGGCAGTAGACATGGCAGACGAGACCCCCAAGAAGGGGAACTTTTCGGCTCTCGTTGGACACACCAATGGCCTCACGAAACCCGCTTCCCTGGCGGCGGCCGCCGTCGCCACGAAACCCGGGGGGGGCGGGAGCAGTGGCGGCTCCTCAAAGAAATTAGTGATTAAAAATTTCAGAGGTAGGTAAGTGTGTGTAAACGAGGTGAGGGCGCGGAGGGAGGCGGGCGGGGAGGCCGGCTCGGGCCGGGCCGGGCCGCGTCGCCTCTGGGAGGCTCCCCTTTCTCCCCACCCCCAGGGCCCCGGGGGAGGGCACGTGGGGGAGGGGGATTTGTTTCTTCAAGACTGACCCGGCCCATCTCCCCTCCCCCCGCGGCGCGCGCCGCCGAGGAGGCGGGGATCCGCGAGGGTGTCAGAGTGTTTTTTCTCGGTGATAAGAAAGAGAAGGGGAGAAGTCGGTTTCCTGCGTCCCCTCCCCCCCCCTCCCCGGGCGGCGGCGGCGGCGGCGGCCCGCTAGCTCGTCTCGGCGCTGCCGGAGGATTCCCCGAGCTGCATGACTTCAGCGGCAGCCAATGGGGAAGGGGCTCCGAGGAGGGCCGCCGCCTGCACGCGCTGCGGTGACCTTTGGTGACCTCGCTCAGTCGGCCAGGGCCCTCCCACTCCTGTGCGGCGGCCGAGAGATAATCCTCCTCTTCCTTTCTTATTGTCAGAAATAACCTCTGCTCCCGCCCCCTACGTCGCTGTCCTAGGGGTCTCGACTTACTCCTTCCACCTATCTTATGTTCATACTTAGAGAATAACAACCCAGAGAGGGGAGAGGTTAATAATGGGGTACTGTAAACGGACCTTTGGTATCCCACGCTTTGGTTTGTCATTGTGCATTAAATATCATTTTCCAATGTGTAGTAATAATATTCCTTGTATCCTTCAGTCGATTCTGTTGTCGAGAACATTCAGAAATGTCAGTAAATCTTCACAGGTGTTGACTGTGGGAGGGTTTAAGTCTCAACAGTGATTGTGATGGTGTACATTTATTTTCTAGTGTAGAGAGAAATACAAATTGTCATTTTAACCTCTTGATCTTAAAAGCTAGATGAATTAAATGAAACACCACTTAAAAGAGCAGACATCTTTAAGGTTCATAAGAATTCAAGTAGGGTCTTCAGGCTCTCTAAGCTTTTTTAGATCTCGGCAATAATACTCATCACTCCTTGAGAGACTATTTGACTTTTTTAAACTGGTTTGGCTAGTCTAAAAGCTTCTGTAATAAAATAAGTACTGTGGCAGTGTACTTTATTTGATAGTGTTTTTTATCAAATGCAGCTTAAGCAGTTTTCTCTCATTATTCTTGTAGAGTTGATAAGTGGGCCTAAACACCGTAGATTTTGATACATGTCTATAAAGGCCTGTTAATTATATAGGGCAAAGGTGTAGTGGATAGTTGACCTTGAAGTCAGTTCAAGTTCTGTGTCTGATACATACTAGCAATGTGACCATGGGCAAGTCATTCAACTTCTCAGTGCCCTAGAAACTCTTAAAAACTTTGAGAGTTGCACCTGGGAAGGAAATTAGCACATTAGGAGTTCCCTACCACAATGAAATTAACAAGCCCAGACCATTTCAACTCTCCCAAAAAAGTATCATCCAGTATTGTTAACAAGTACTGCAGCAGAAAAGTACTACTAGTTTTTGTGATGTTACTAGATATATAATGATTCATCTTTCTACCAGTTTATACAAACTAGCCATAGTGTTAGGGAATAAGCCTCTTTAATATGTAATACATACTAGTAATGGAGTCAAGATAATTTATTCATTCCTGAACACTTAAAATAAGTACTTAAATTTTAAATGGTCATTATTTGGAGCTCAGTATAGTTATATCTTTATTGAATAAGCTTTGTTAAATAAGGCAAACTATAAACTAGCATTTTGCTTGTACTTATCTTAACCCAAGAATTATGTTATTGCTAGATATATTTATAAAGTTGATTTCTATGTTAACCTAATATGCCTATTGTTTTGAATGCACAGTTTGGTAGGCTTTTTAAAATGATTGGCTATAAGCAAGCTGTTTTCTGTTTATTTTATATCTGGTTTTACAGACAGACCGAAGTTGCCAGATAATTACACTCAGGATACATGGCAGAAACTTCATGAAGCAGTTAGAGCCATACAAAGTAGCACCTCCATTAAATACAACCTTGAAGAACTCTACCAGGTAAGTGCTCAAATGTCAGTGGGGCAGAGTTTTGGTAGAATGTTGGTACTTGTTAAATTGAGAATATCAGATTTTCTTCTACTGGCAGAATGCTTAAGCTTGATCAGGAGAGTGTTCTATTTTTAATGCCAACTCTTGAAAGCTTCATTATTCTCATAGCTGAGTGAGTGAGCAAAACTCTTCAAATTCCCATTTTCCCTCCCAAAGTGTAACAATAAAAAGTAAATTTTATCATGACACAAAAAGATCTTATTCCTGTTTCAGAGATTTAATATAAATAAGCCCTTTTAGCAAACATAAGAGATTTTCCATTGCATTTGGTGCAAAAGTGGTAGGAGTCTCTTGTAGAAGTGTGAACATTGGCAGTGGATATTTTAATTTGGAGAAGAGATTATTCACTGTGCTATTTTAATTGTGAAAAACTCAAGAATTCATTGTCAACTGTCTTAAACAATTGGAAGAAAGGGGATTTTAAGGACACCTGTTTTACCTTTGCTGTGGTTTTTATTTTTCAAGCCTGTGATGCTCAGATCTAATGCAAAGCTCCCTTTTCTGCTTAGTATGACACCTAGTATGATCTTGCTGGTGATATGTCACAAATGGTATAGAACTCTTTTGGAACCTGCAGATTGCCTACATAGGAGTAAATTCTTTTTATAGTGCTGCATGATTGTGTTTTTATTTCACCTTTATTCAAGTATTAAAATCAAATACTTGAAAAAAAAAACTTTAGACATGCAACATTGTAAAAAAAAGAAAAAAAAGAAAAAAAAACCCCAACCCAATACAAGACATATGTGCAGATTGTCCTAGGTCAGTAGGGAAACTCTAACTTCCACCTAACTTTGGAAACAAAAATGAAGTCACCAACAAGTACCATTCAAGGAAGACTGAGGGCTGTATCAAAATATAGATCTTAACAATAACATCCTCCCAGAATAAATCATATCTGATAAGTAGGATGTCTCTTTTTACTAAGCATTCAACCTATAATTCTAAATTCTTTGAAGTAACTACCTTGGAACTATCCTATGAATATTCTACATCATTGCATGAATTTGGCATTGTGGTGTGGAGTAGCTCTAAACATTAAATTTCTTGAAACTCAACATTTCACGGAAGTCCAAGCAATAGGAGATGGAATTAGGACTAATAATATAAAGTACTACTCTTGCAGTCCCATAGATAAAAGGCCCTTAGTGGGCCTTCATGGGCAATAATTATAATTTTCACTTTGTCTTTGCATCTCCAGCACCTAGCAACATTCCTGACACATAGTATGTGTTTAATAAATGCTTATTAATTGATTGTAAGAAGTTACTCTTCATATTTCCAATGAATACTGATTCTGCAGACTCATTTGTTTAGAGAGAGCTGGGAATCTCTTTTGAGCATCTATGCACTCGGAGGAAATGCATGAGTGCATCTCTTGTAAGATTGTGGATTTAGTTATAATGCAATCCTTTAATATGGACTTTGAGGATTGTAAAATGTCAGGGCTTCTAGAGTATTAAATGAGTGCAGTGGGGTCTCAAGTTGGCACAAAGTATTTTTTTAACCCATGTTTTTCTGTCATTTAATAATCCTTACTAGTAAATTTAGATTGTAGGAATTATTTACACCACCTAAAATTTAGCTCAAGTTCTGTTGAAAATAAAATTATTTCAAATATACTTAAATATTTCAGGAATCCCTGATTTCACCTGTGGGTCCCGGTATCAGTCCAACACTAATTCAGTTCTCTTTAGTGTAGATAAGCTTCCAGAGTTGCTGTGGCCAAAAAAAACAAAAACAAAAAAACTTCATCCCTCAACTGTGTTTGATGATTAGTCTCTCCAAACATAACCAGACAGGCCCTCAGGTGACAAACTCCAAACCTTTTCATTTTGGTAGACAGTAGAGACTATATTCTTCTTGAATTATGAAAACCCAGGTTCGCCTGACCTACAATGACGCTTTGAGGTGAGACTTTACTGGAGGATTTTTTTAAGCACACAAAGATAAGATACAGTATTAATTGTATATCAAAGGTGTGTGGTACTCTCCACTAAGAGTAATTTTTTGCTTTGAAAACTCATTAACAAACAGCTTTTCAGCACTTGGTCAGCTTTTTGTCTTCATTACCTTCAACCAAGCTTTAAAGCTATACTATTTTTATTCCTATTTGTCAAGCTGCTTAATTTATGGTATAATTTCCCCCATCTGACAATTTCCAATATGATCTTTTCTTAGGTATTTGGAGGGTTTGGGGGAGAGCTCTAGCAAGTCACTGCTTTCCCTCCACCATCTTGGCTCCGCCCCCTCCCCCCCATCTTTTCAAAAGGGGACATTTTCTGACCAATCTTGTCATCTAGTTTGCATGATAGCTAAAATATATGTGATGTATATAACCAATATAATGAGGTTCATCATATTAAATATTTGAATGTACAGAAGGTCAAGTTATCCCCTGGGGAAAAGGGAAACTTGCCTGAAAACTCTGTGGGTCCTGTTTCTCAGGAATTCCCTCACTTAACATAAGTAGTTTGTAATTACATTTTCTCACTGTTTCACGTAAAATCATTCATACAACTTCTCATATCTATGGAAGCTCCTTTCAAGTTTAAATACTTATTTTTGCATATTGCCAGCATACCAATAAGAATACAATTGCTTTTAATTGAGATGTTTGATTGTTAATATTTAATGCCTAATTAAGATTGCCTAATCTCAAAATTGTTGACAAAGAAATATTGAATCTTGTTTCAAATATGTAGTAGCATCACTTGCCATAATTTGAAAGGTAGTGAGCTAGGATCTGATACTCATTTATCTAACACTGAAGAAGAATCCCAGATACTAAAAGTCCCCTTGAGTAAGTCTCCAGTGAGTTTTAGCCAGGTGTTCTGATTATTTTAAACAGAAGTTACAGTATTTTGATTCATAAAGGATATTTCCTAACAAGTCCATTTTCTTGACCTTAACATTAACTTATCAACAAAAATTGCATATGAAATAATTTTAAAGTGACTTGATCCTCTTAACTCCATTATGGTTCAGAATCAAAATTGATTCAGGTCTGAATTTTATTAAGGTGATTGGGTTCTGGGGTCACTGTTCCCATGAATTACAGATTATAGAGCTGTCAAGAACTTTTTAGTGAAGTCCTACATTAATTCTATGGATTATCAAGTGGTGAGGCTTATCTGATCTCTCTTCTTTCTCTGTAAAGATTAATAGTAATAGTAAGTTAACCATCATTTTATGTGTTGTTATTTGCTGTGCAATATCTGCACTGACCCAGTAGCATGCCCTGTGTTGGGATGGTGAGAAATTTATTCACATGCCTGTTATAAAGAAAGTTATGTCCATAACTTTATTTTTGTCCTCTTGAATAATATGGTGTTCACATCTATCACATAAATCACAGTGTCTTCTCTGTGAAGACTGGTAAAGCATTTTCAAAATCATTGGTCCAGTGGGGCAGCTAGGTGGCGCAGTGGATAGAGCACCAGCCCTGGAGTCAGGAGGACCTGAGTTCAAATGCGGCCTCAGATGAATAATACTTCCTAGCTGTATGACTGTGGGCAAGTCACTTAACCCCAATTGCCTCACTAAAAAAAAAAACAACAAAAAAACCAGAATCATTGATCCACAAAGGCACGCACGTAGGGGGGTGTGTGTGTGTGTGTGTGTGTGTGTGTGTGTGTGTGTGAGAAAGCAAAAGCGAGAGAGCAGGTCTTTTGTGTAGCAGCAGGGGCAATATTCCTTTCTGTTTTACTAAATCTTGTTGACAAAATTATTAGCTATATCTTGTGTTATTCATTAGCAGTGGCTGTTTAATACTGGTTTTTATTAAAGTATCACCAACCCAAGACAAAAACCAAGTCAGTTAAGATATTTAATTCAGTGTTTCAGAATAAAATTCAGTACTGAGACTGCACACTCTGTCATTCGTTTAAATAAGTGCATTGAGGGGATTTTCTGAATAGTATGTTGATTAAGATCAGTTTTCCCCAAGGAAGGAGGTTTGAAAGGCTCTCAAAAAAATTTTAGCGATGGTTTAAGGGAGACCTGACTATTTTCTTGGTGTTTCCAAAATTGAAACTGCTATTCTCTTATTTTCAGTCTTCCTAAGTTTCTTAAGCCTCTTGCTTAATTAAAGTGTTTATGGCCATCTGGAAAAAAGAATATTTCTAAATAATCAGTCCCCAGATCTAATGGGTTTTGCTTGTTTTTGTTTCATAAATGGGAACTTGAACAAAAGGTAATGAAAATTGGTTTACATAGTTAGAAACTTGCTTGTCTCCTCCGACGTTAAGATCTATTTTGGAGAAATCAATCTTAGACTACAAATTCAATTTTAGTAAGACCAGGACAAAAACTTCACCACATTTTAGAACAGGAAAAGCTAATAATAAAATAACTCATATTGATATATTGCTTTAAGCTTCCAGAGTACTTAACTCAAAACAACCCTGTGAGGTAGATAGTGGAAGTATTTTTATCCCTACTTTTCACATGAATAAATGGATGCTTTGAGAGAGTGAATCACTTGCCCTTGATTAGACAGTTAGTGCATGGGGCAGAATTTAAATCCAGCTCTTCTGACTTCCAAGCCCAACACTTGAGCCACTATGACAAGCTACCTCTAAGTTAAGCCTATGGAGTTAACTTTGGACTTTTATATTTTCATGCACAATAGAGATATATCTAAATACAATAAAAGTCTATGCTGATTTTCTTTTAACTGTTGGGGTTGTTGAACAAGATCATTAATGACTATTATGTGGTAATGACTATAAAGATGTGAGAAAAGGGAGAGTGAAGAGTTATGGATGATGTAGAACTGAAATTCAGGAGAGAGACAGGCTATTTTTTTTTTAAACTCTGGGCATTATTATACAGACCATAATTAAACCCATGTTAGAAGCTTATGAGGTCATTAAGAGAGTGTAGAAATGAAAGAATGTCTGGAACAGTGCCTTAGGATATACCCACTGTTAGGGTACATGATATGGGTAATGACCTGAGACTGAAGAGTGATTGGACAGGAGGTAGAAAAACTGGGAGAAAAATGGTGTCACATAGAGATGTCTTGAAAATCCAAGGTTGGAGAAAATGCTATCAGATTTGGCAGTAAAAGAGTTAACTATTTACTTGACTGACTTAATATTATCAGAAACTAAGTTGCAAAGGATTGAGAAGAGAGGAAGTGAAGGCAACAAATGTAGACAGTTGTGTTTTGTTTTAGGAATTTTGCTAGAAAAGAGGAGATGGTGGGATCTGGTGATGGATTTTAAGGATGGGGGAACTTGGGTACTCTGTAGATACAAAGATTTAAAAAATGAAATATTACCTTCAAGTTTATAATTTAACTATAATATAGCATATATTCATTCATTTAACGAATATTATGTGCCCACAATGTTCAAGGCATTGTGCTAAGTAATGGGGATCAAAAGACAAAACTGAAATGTTTCCAGCCCTCAGAATTCATAGTCTACTGTTCTGGGGATAATATGGCATGTGCCAATAAATATAAGATAAAGAATCAGGAAGTTAAAGGAAAGATCAGACAAAATGCTACTATGTTTAGAGAGAAAAGAAGATTGCCCTGGGGAATCATGGGTAATCTCTGTGGAATAAGTTGCTTCTGAGGTATAAGGAACATAAAAGGTGGCTATGACTATGTGCCTCCTCCAGCAGAACCCTTTAGTTTTCTCCATTCCAAATAATGATCAATAAATCTAACGAGAAACAATAGTAAGTGACTTTTTTCCACCCCAGAATTGTACAAGAGGTGTGCCAGAGGCCTGAGGGCAATAAGAAAGGCAGCCCCAAGCAGCAAAATCATTGGCAAAGCAGGGTAGCCTTCCAGCTCCACAAGGCTGTGTTCAATGGAAGCAAATGCTAAGAGCTCCCCAAGGAAGAACCAAGGGAGTCAGATACCCCAGGCCTTGTCCTGAGGTGGCAGAAAAGAGCCAGCTAGTGCTCTGAACCTCCAAGATCCAAGGGGCTATAACTCTCAGCAGGTGGAGCTCAGTACAGGAACCTAGGAGAAACAAGGTGACCACTTCACCCACAGGCATATCGGCATACAGGCTGGCCACAGTGCAAAACCACAATTCAGTAAGTAAAGGAAAAATGAATAGATCAAAGAAAACACCAACTAGTGTCAACAAATACTTTAAATATAAAGATTTCCAAAAAGAAAGAGTAGCTCTTAGTTATAAGCAAAGACCCTTCCCCCATGAAAAAAAGATGGACTTCCCACAAGTACTACATGAATTCCTGGGAGAAATGAAACAAGATAAAAAATGAAATAAAAGCTTTAGAAAACAACTGGAAGAATAAATAGAAGAGAATATGGTAAACCTTATCCAAGTAAAAGATTCCCTGAAACCTAAACTTAGACCAAAAAAATCAAGGACTCCATAAGACAGGAAGAAATATTAGAACAAAAACGAAAGAATGAAGAAAATAGAAGAAAATGTAAGATCTAATGTAAAAAAAAAACTGAAAAAAATAAAGGTCAGAGAGAGATGATTTAAGGATCACTTGGACTTCCTTAAAACCATGTTGTTTTTAAAACTTTCATATTTCAGTTGTCATAAAGCATTTATGTACTGTCAACTGTGTGCTAGGAGTTGTGCTAAGTGCTTTACACGTATTGTCTCATTTACTCCTCATAACCATACTATGGGAGGTAGTTGCTATTATTATCCTTACTTCACATATGAGGAAACTGAGGCAAACAGAGGCTAAGTATAACTCAAGTCTTCCTAACACCAGGCCTAGCACTTTATCCAGTGTGGCCCCCATTTCAAAAATCATAAAACTGCCTACCTCTATTACAACCAGAGGGCAAAGTAAAGATAAAAAGAAAAGCATACATTGATGACCTCATGAAAGAAACTCCAAAGGGAAAAAGTGCCAGGTGTGTCATAGCCAAAATCCAAAACTGCAACATAAATGAAAGCAGAAAAGAAAGAAAAAACATATTGAACCAGTTTTAAGTATACTCAAGCTTACTTAAGACCTAGTTATAAACAAGAGCAAATCTTGGAGCATGGTATTCGAAAAGGCAAAAGATAGGGGCTTACAACCAAGAATAACTTCCTCCTTCAAAATTGAGTATAATTCTAGAGAAGAAGTGGATTGGAGGCCTTTCAAGTATTTCTAATGAAGAGACCAGAGCCCATTAAGATCTTTGACATACAAACATGAAAGTCAAGAAAACATGGAATGGTAAATTTATTTAAGCAATTGGAAGAGACTATATGATGGTGTAGGGTTAACATTATACCAGAAGGGGAAAAAAAAACTCAAAACAAACTTTTGACTTCTAGACTAAAAAGATGAGTAGAGCCTCCTGCAGGAGGGCATGCTGATATCTTGTCATGTATGTGGGGATCTGAAGAACTTATTCTGCGGAAGAAAGAATGTGGTGATTTATTCACTGAAAACTTTTTCGAAGTAAGTTAGTATGAATTTTTAACGTGAAAAAGAAATTTCTAAGAACCTGAAGCTAAAATCGAAGAAGAGATATTTACAGGCTCTCTTTTAAAATGGTGAAAGTCTAATGTTTTGAAGATCAGATGAACAAAAGTAAAGGAGCATCCTAAAAATCGTTGTTCAAAGTGACCAAAAACTATAGAAATCAACAAGATATTTTCAGTGATATTCACAAAGCTTGTGAAGTTTTGGGCTATAATGTCATTCAAGATCCATTTCTTGGAATCAGATATGCACTTTAGAAAAAAATTTTTTCAATTATCAAGCATTTAACTTTTCTCCCTCTTATCTCTCCCCCCACAAAAAAAAAAAACCCTTGTAACAGATAAACATAGACAAGCAAAACAAGTTCTCCTCCTTGCCATGTCCAGAAATCTGTCTCATTCTACATGTTAGTCTCATTAACTCTTGGTCAGAAGATGGGTAGCATTCTTCAGCATAGGTCCTTTGGAATCATGGTTGATCATTGCATTGCGTTGGCATTGCAGAGTTCTTAAGTGTTTCTAAGTTGTTTTTACATGTTAATATAAATTATTCTGACTCTGCTTACTTCGTTCTGTATTAGTTCACGGAAGTTTTTCCAGGTTTCTCTGAAACTACTTCTTTATTTCTTTCAGCACAATAGTTTAGGCCAGGGTCATTACTGTCTGTTACATACAAACTCTGATTGGTGACAGATTCATTCCCATATTTTACCTCTTTGTGATCTTTTAATATTGACCCTGAGTATAAAAAGGTATTGGTCAATTTATAAGCGCTGTAGAAGCCAGGATAGGATCCTGTAAAGTTTACTTAGGACCATAGCTAGGAGTTCTCTGGGCATGTGATCTTTTTTTCTCCTTTTTGCCTTCCATCTTCACCATCAGAGGAAAGAGTACAACCTCTCTTTCCTGCAATCTGATCCTTTCTGCCCCACTGCCAGTCTGTTTTGTCTTTTGACCTGTCTAAACACCCCTAAATGGTACATAGATAATCTTCAGGTATCAATGGACCCTGATTTATGAATGCAATGTAGCTCTCTCCAACTATTTTTTTTTTCAAATGCCAAAATGTATCTTTAAATATTCTGCTTATTTGTAAGGATGAGAGGGTTATCTTTTGTCCAGTGACAAAATGTAGTCCAAAGAGATAATGCTGGTAAATAAGAGAATCCCTTTGAGATTAATTTGACAGGAGTAAAAGGGAAATAAGCATTCATGTTAGTCCTTGCAAAGCAAGAAAGCCAAGTTGTCATGAGCTAGGTCTAACAGTACTGATTAGGAAGAGTTGTATTAATGTAAGAAAAGCAGATAACTTTGATATTTTGATGGATCTGTGGTCTCTAATGGGGGCACTACCTCCCACAATGTTTAAACAATTCATGTCCTCTCATCCTGACTTACTCGTGTTGTTCTATAACTACTCCACAAGCAGTCCATCCAACATCCTGGTTAGAGCTCTTCCTCTGCTTCTCTTGATATTCTGTAATAAATGGAGCATTAGGTTGGCCATCAGTTCTCTCTTTCTACTTCTAACATCTTTTCTAGTGCTCTGTCTCTGATGCTATCCTTTACATTCTGCTTTTCCTTTGCTTAAACAACCCAGTCCCAATTTCTAAATTTGTCTAATACTTTTATTGGAATGAGTTGGTCCTTGTAGGTGTCTAGGAATAACTCATAAATACATTGCTTATCCAAGGAGTATATTCTGTTATCATATAGTTAACCATTTTTCCACATCATGAGGGAGATTTATTTCTAAACATTAGATTGGGAGCAAATCAATCCATATTTGAGAGCCTGTTATGTGCAAGGCACTATGCCAGATTCTGTGGGCTCATAAAGAAGGAGTTTAAAATATGTGCATGTGAAAAGATTACTAACAATTCATTAAGTGTGCTAAATGAGTGATACAAGAAATAGAATCGAAAACCATAATTGCCATTAAAATACATACTAAGTACTTGCATGAACACTCCAGAAATCACTTATCTCTCCCTGTTTCATGAGCCCCAAAAGGTATTTCCCAACTCTAATATTTTGACATTACAGATTGACGTGTTCCCCTCCCCCCACTCAAAGTCCTATTTAGCAAATATTTAATTAACAACTAAATTACACTGAATTTATTCTGTTTTGAGGTGAACAATTTGGGGACAACCTTTATGATAACGGGGGGAGGAATTGTAAATCTCTTGAAATTATAAAGATACAAGTATTACAACTCAAATGATGTGGAGTTTTTTCTCTTAAGATATATTCTTAGCTTCGGATCTACATTACTTCATATCAGTGCTTTTTGAAAAAGAAAATGCAAAGAGACCCTTGCCCCCTGCCTTCAACTGAGGTTTGTCTCAGTTTATGCCAGTAATGAATGCTCTGCTTGTATTTTGCAAGGGATGCATTATGTAGTATTTCTGTAGAGTTCATTAATGATCTATGGCAGGGGAAATTCTATAGCCTTTTTGTAAGGTTATTTTTGGTAGAAGAATTTACTGGAAGATTTTTGCTGACTGTATTTGATAAAAGAGCAGTATATATAATGTGTTAGAAAGAAAGAAGTATATACTTACAGAACTTGATAAGACTCTCTTAGATCAATACAAGATGATAACTAGAAGAATGTTGAGATTATAAAACTGAGTGTAAGTACTTTAGATGAATCCTTTATAATGAGTTTAAAACTGTGAACAACTCTAAAGATGAAATAGTCTAGTTCTATCATTTGACAGAGAGAAAAAGTGATGTATCTATATTTACATTTCCACATATCAGCATAGTCCCCATATTCAGCACTTTTAATAGTTGTATAATTTATTGGCCAGTCATTCCCCTATTTGGAGGCATTGTTGGGGAGGAGGAAGGAGTATACATGTACATACATAGATACTTATATTATGAATACTACTGCTGTGAACATCTCTATGCTTTGGGTCCCTGATCTCATGTTGTGGATGTTCCTTCAAGGGAAATCTTGCAATACAGAAGCATTTTTTCCCTAGGCAATACTTACCCAGGGCATTCTGTTGGTAACTAGTTCAGCAGTTTCTCTTCATGCAGAAAACTCAACAGAACATTTTATGATGGTAGAGATTGTGTTTAGGCTCTCAAATCTTTTATACAAATTTCTTTTTTGGTTATTTCCTTGGAGTATATTTAGATAGAGTCTTTATTTTTGTCAAAGGTCCACTTACCTGTTAACTCCAGTTTTCTATTTGTTAAATATTTGGTATTTCTTTTATATGGATTAAAATTAATAGATTACCAGTATCTATACTTCGTATGGAATTGATGCCATGTATTGATTATGATTCAATCGTAGTGCTTTTTCAGCTCATATTTTTTATTACTTTTTTTTGTATTTTATATATGTGTTTGTGTGTGTGGTTTTTGTTTTGTTTTGGTGAGGCGATTGGAGCTAAGTGACTTGTCCAAGGTCACACAGCTAGTGAGTATCATGTATTGGAGGCTGGATTTAATTCAGGTCCTCCTGACTCCAGGGCCAGTGCTCCATTCACTGCGCCACTTAGCTACCCCTACTTTTGTGTATCTTAAGAATAAAATTATTGATAATCACATTTAAGTAAAATTTACCCACCTGCCTGTATTTATTATACTAGCTCAGCTCCAAATCCCAACACAAAAAATGGATCCAGAGCCAGTTACATCCATGTCCAAAGATGTGCACAAAGCAAGAAAGGGAACCAAAATGATATTCTTGTTTTCCTCCTACCTTTGTCAGGAAATTTGAGTAGAGGGAAGGGAGTATATTTTGAGATATTTCAGGAGTAGTGCTAGCTATATCTGTCAGAAAAACCCATTGCTTTTCTGGTATGTAAGCACTTTAGGTATACAGTTGACTTCTTAATTGTGCAGCAAGTTATCTACATGCAGTTTCCTGTTAAGTGATTGCAAAATTAGTAACATTAAATAATATTTGCCATAAGTTAAAATGTAAGAAATAATGAATTTATGAGATATTTTATTCACTAAATACTTATTAACCATTTACTATGTGCAAGGGAAATACTTGAATACTGTCTCTTTTTTTCCATGCTAATGTAAATATAAATAACTGAAAATAGATATATTTTTCACTGTAAGCTGTTCATTCCTTTGCTTTCAGGCTGTTGAAAATCTCTGTTCTTACAAAGTGTCCCCAACACTCTACAAGCAACTTCGACAGGTTTGTGAAGATCATGTCAAAGCACAAATCCTTCAGTTCAGAGAATATCCTTTTTTTTTTTTTGCTTATGAAGTTATGTCTTCAAAACCCTCTTTACCTTATAGAAGAGGATAATTTTAAATTTGTTTTATGTAATGAGTTTTTAAAGTAGCAAGTTTTTGCAGTGGCATTACTGTAGTATTTTTTGTCACCTGAAGGTTAATAGGATGTTCTTGTGAAATTAAAGCACTGGATATAGAAATAGTTGCCAAAAATTGGTCTTGTAGATTGAGCTCTTGGATTTTAACTTTTTTTCTCTCATTTCCTCACTAATCCTTCTATACAAATTTTGTTATTTTACTGTATGTGGTTTATGTTAAATTATGTTTCTATCTGTGTACTGTGATACGTAGAACATTAAGGTAATCATCATTGTATTTTTATGATCTGTCATATTTAATTATTCTTCCACTAATCATAGAGCTATAAAGTGCTTCCTTGTGTTCTCTTTTTTTTTTAAAATGATGTGACCTTTTATATTTAGATTACTCATTTATTTGGAGCTTATTGTGGTATATAGAAGGAGTTGCTGATCTAAAACTATTGACTGCTAAACTGCTTTATGGTTTTCCCAGCAGTTCCTGTGGAATAGGGAGTCATTACCCCAATGATTTGTGTTCCTGGTTTTATTGAAACCTGGAATACTATATTCATTTACTTCTAGAACTTTCTTGTCTCTTCTGATCTACCTTTGTGTTTTGTTTTGTTTTTCACCAGTACCTAGTTATTTTAATGATTGCTGCTTTGTGTTGTGTGGCTGGAGGTCTGGTCATGCTAGATTTCCACCCCACAGTGAAGAAAAACTGAAGAGTTTTTCCTAATTTCCCTTGAAATTCTTATCACATTTTGGTATTAACAGCCAGCTACTTCCATGAATAATGAGATTATAGCTTATGGTCACAGCTTATGATATTTGGGTTAATCATTTGAATGATTTCTTCCTCAATATGTTCATATCATAGGTATAGGTATCCCCAAAACCCAGAATCTTACTTTTATGGTATTATAAATATATGTAATTTCTTAAATTGGCCGGCATGAAAGCATTTTATGGCATGAGACCTAGCAATTATACAATTAGGAGTATCATGTCGATGTGGAGGCTTATTTACTGTTACTCTCTGTCTCTTCCAAATACTCTCTTGATCCAGAATGTAGAAGGAAGTCTTTGCCCAGTGAGTTTATAATTATGGGCTCTCTACTTCCTTAAAATATAAAAAACTCTTAAATTCCTGAAATGTCTCTATTTTTCTTTTAATATGTATGTTAGTCTACTTTATAAAACCTAAGGCTTGACCAGATGATAAGTACTTCATTCAGTTCAATTTTGACACAGGCAAGCTGAGAACAGTTTCCTCAGATGCTTTTTTTTGTCTGATAGTTTCAATTAGTAGTAGGATGTGAGATGAAGTAGATATTACCATGCTTAATTTTTCATTTTAGTTCATTCAGTAACACAGAAGATATCATTAGCTTTTATATTCTCAAAAGGGAATTTATTAGACTATAGAACGATTAAAAGAGAGTTGAAGTATTGGTCCAGGCACAGTCCTGGTTACAGAAGCAAATACTTCTATTGATGACCTGAATTTTCAAGGGAAAAGTCTTGAGAATATAAAGTATATCTCCATTAAGAATTCCTTTCATTTCTTTACATAGATGATGTTGACAGATATTTTTGAGGAATATAGCTTCTGAGGGTTTTTTCGATGTGGAGCCATTGATTGCTTATCCCTAGAGTCATCGATTGTATACTTTGCACCCCAGCATTTTCTATTCAGTTCATTTTAGAAATGCCAGTGTATACAAAGCCAGGTTTTGAACACAGGTTCTCCCTATCATAAAACATGATACCATCACCCTATTTGTACTCCCATACTAGATTATAATGTGTTTCTGAAGGAGAGCCTCCCAGAATGCCTGGTTCTTCATTTGACCTTTTGATTTATTAATGCTGATTAATATCTGAACAGTTGATCAAGAGGTAAAAGTCTCTTTCACTTTTTAAGTGAATTTAAGTGATTAAAATCAGTAGTTTTTAACAAAATTAAAACTTTTTTCAGAACTTGAGTCTTTATCCTTTTTAATGTTAATTATAGACTCCTTAACCATATTTAGCTGATTTTGCTGACACAAATTTACAATATTTCATTTTAACCTCCAGTAACCTAAATGCATGATTCCAACTAGCATGGAGGTTCTTAACCTTTCTGTGTGTCTTTGACACCTTTGGTAGTCTGGCAAAGCCTCTCATCTTAGAATATTTTAAATAATTGAAGGAAATGCTTCATTTAGAAGTTAGTGAAAATAACGACATAATTTTTCCCATCCAAATTCATGAAGCTGAGGTTAAAAATCCCTGATTTTGAGAAAGAGACAATCAAGTTCTCTTCCCTTAAGCTTATTATGACCTTTCCTGACAGTATACAAATGAGATTGTCAATACTCAGAGTACTGTTCTTATTTTCTTCCTGAACTGTGATTTCATTCTCTTTTAAACTGTGTCTCAGTCTGCTTCAGAACATATATCTTAATGTTTAAGCATTATACTTCTAAAAGCTACTTGTTCTATAATGAGATTTAAATTTTAAGCATCTGTTTTAAACATGTCAGAAAATTAGAGTTAAAAGTTCCAGCCATTTTCTTTTTTAACTTCAGGCCTTCCCAGCCCAATCCCTACTATAACCTTTTCCATCCTAAAAATAGGCCATTTTCCTGTTGATTATTGTGACAAAGTCTAAGTATTTCTAGGGCCTTAGTGTCTCTAAAGTGAGACCATTGGGTCAGGCCTTATAAAAGTTATAAGTACTCTGGTTTTAGTCTTCTGCTGACAGGGACCTGAGATGGGAAGCCTGATTGAAGTAGCCTCCTGAAAATGGATGGTAGGAAAAGGAAAATAGAAGCTGGACTGGGTGTAGAGAGGTACTCAGAAAGTAGCAAAGGAGATAAGAAAGTAAATGAAGGATCAGAGGGTGTTAGAATTGACTGAAGAAGATGATTAATGGAATAGGGAATAAGAGCTACAGGCTTAAAATATATGGTCATAGGTTTAACTTGGGTAATTATCAAGATAATGTTTTAGGAAGAGAAAAGCTGAAATTAAGATATAAATGTAATAGTTTTCCTTAGCAGGTGCTGCACAGATTCTCTAGATAGTGTTTTATTTTTAAAGAAGATAAACAAATGCTGGCAAGATCATTGCAGACAAATGGTAAGGTTATTGTATTTTTCTGGTATTGATTATGTATTGTCTACTTTCACATTCTACTTCAGTTATTAGCTTGTTGGAATAGAACTGCTTGGATTTCAACTTCTGTTTATTCAACTCTTCTTTTGTCCCATTCCAGTTCCTAGTGGAGCTGGAATGGGACAAAAAAGAAAACAAAGGAGATTTGAGTAATTGGGGTGGAATTATATCCCTTCTCCTTTCACCTAGTAAAGAAGAAAGACTTTTAAATAATCACAGTTACTTCAAACAGTCCCTTCCACCCATGTACAGAAGGTGTAAGCCAGACTTAACAGCTTTGCATAGTCCAAGATATGATGATGTTGAATCTCAGCATGGATTTGAGCTGAGAAGAGTTGAGCATGATATGTAAAACTGTCATCCTAACTTGTTTTTTTGTTGTTCCTTAAATTAAAATTTAAATTAAAAAATGAAACAACATTATTAAGTGTTATAAATCCCCAGATTGTCATACTGTATATTCAGTTGTTAGGCACACAGTTTTTATTCCGAGGGGCAGCTAAGTGGTGCAGTGGATAGAGCACCAGCCCTGAAGTCAGGAGGACCTGAGTTCAAATTCAGCCTCAGACCAAATACTTGACACTTACCAGCTGTGTGACCCTGGGCAAGTCACTTAACCTCAAAACTAAACATAAAATTTTTTCTATTGTACACACTTCAGGGTTATGTATTCTGTTGCTTCCCTCAATTAGCTAGTAAAACAGAGATCATAATTTAAAACCAAGTACCTGTTAGCTTTTAAAAGAGCTGTGTATGAGGAATCTGATTATGAATAGGGTAGGCTTAATTATGTAAGAAAGATGAAATTAGCAACTTTAATTATATATAAGTAATTTTAAAAACCAATTTGGATATAAAATGATTTTGTGGTATTTATAAGAAAAACAGCTATTATTTAGAGGCATTCTGATATACTTTCATCATTCTTGTGTTAACTGTTTGAACTATCATTCTTTAATAGTGCTGGGCTGTTGTTAACTTGGTTTCCAAATCAGTTAAGTTGGGAGTCAGATTGAGGTAATAGCCTGATTATCTTGGCATTAACAATGGCCTTTTTGCTCTTGAAAGTAAACATATATCCAGTTCAGTTCTGGGTATCACATACAAATATCAGGTCATCATTGCAGCTCTGTACATATATATTTTGTGGTTGGTGTTCACATATTTTTGAAGTGGTAGGGAGAAAAAGAAAGCCTTGTCTTCCTAAATAGTGTTGTCTTTTTGGTTTTGTTAGCACTAAGTTTTTATTGAGGTGACTTGGTGGTATATATACATATATGTGTGTGTATATATAGATATACACACACATATACTCCTATAACAGTTTAAATCTTGCTGTCTATAAATTCCACACTATTCATTACAGTGTGTTAACTGTTGAAAAAGACTACACCCCATATATATATATGAGTACATTAGAAGAGGGGAAGGGAAGGAATGGAAGCAAACTTATAGCCTTTTCCCTGTATAAGATTTACCATATCTGTCAGAAAATGGCCAGATTAAAAAGATTTGATTTATACCAATTACTTAAGGACCATGCATTAGGACTGTGTTAAATAAAATGATAAAAATTCAAAACGAGAACTTTCTGGGGTATCTTACCATTAAGAAAGATGGTTAATATGTTCTTAGTAATAAAATTAAATGCATTATATTTATTAGACAAATAAAAATTGGTGTATGTTTTTAATTTATAGATCATGATTAGAAGTATTTTCTTGTTTTTGGATCGCACTTATGTACTTCAGAATTCAATGCTTCCTTCTATATGGTAGGTATCTTTTTAAATTTCTGTGGTATAAGTAAATCTACTAAAAGTACAAAAACTTGTTAAAATTTTGTTTTCCCAGGTAGTTATTTTTGGTAATTTGTATATCTAGTTATTAGATTGTATCTTGATACAAAAACAAAGTATTTTTGACCTCTAAAGTATGAGACAGTATAGCATAGTAAGTAGAGGACTGGCCTTGGAGTCAGGAAGACCTGGGTTCAAGTCCTGCCTCTGACACGTAATAATTGTGTGACTTTGGGCAAGTCATTTAATGTTTCATTGCCCAAGGCAACACTCTGGTACAGATGAGTTGCCTATCTGCATTGGTGGAGGAATTTTCCACACCAGGAGTTCCCTCTACCATTGAAATCACAGGTCCAGACTAAAGGTATAAATAACTTTTCTTAAAATTCATATTTAATTTTTAAAACATTTTTCAAAATTTTAAAATGTATCCATTATCTATCTTCTCTGGAAACATGTATATCCTCTTCCAGGAACCAGAGGTCCAGAACAGGATTGGATTTACCTCAACAGGCTTTGGGGAGAAATCCTTTATGCCAGTGACCACTTCTACTTACCCAGATCTACCCCATGGTGTGTAGACATTGAGTAGCATGTGCCTCTGGCCTCCTTGAATAGAATACAGGTAGGACTGGCCAGAGCACAGTGAGTAGTCCAGGGGTGCGGTAAACGCATCATCAACACCACAGTAACACCTTTTGTGGCAGAATATGTGGGCCTGTTGTTGATTTCCTATGAGATATTGGGGAAAGAGACTAGGCACATCGTGTTTTCAAAGAAATAGAAATGCTTCATATCCAAAAGTGTAGAGAAAAAATTAGGCTGATGTATAAAAAGACAAAACTGTGAGAAAATATTAAGCTATCATTCAATTAGTCACTGAAAATATATTACAAACATGTGTCTGTATTAAAATGACCATCCAGCTGAAAGTTTGAGCTTAAAAAATAAGGTAGAATACTGAAATCTTAATCTGTTAGCAGTCTCACATTATAAGCTGAAAATAATTTTTCTTAGTCTCAAAAGAAAATACTAAAGGATGTAAAAATTATTTTAATTACTTTTTTCAGAGATTAACATTCATAGTTAAGATGATGCTGTAAATACTATGTGTAACTTGAAATCAGATGAAGAATGTCCCTTTTCATAAGAGTGTCTGTATTTCATCATTAAGTTGGAGCAAAATGTCCTTGATATCCTTGTAGAGGCAAACTATGTTTAACATATGATAAAAGAGTTTCCAAGATTTATTTCAGGTTATACTTTTAAATAATGGGAAAAATGAACGTTGAAATATAAACTGGAAACAAAAAAACCGTGAGTCATAATTAGAGGAATGTGAAAAACTTTGATAATACAAGTAGCAATGATAGCTCATTCATATAACAATTTAAAGCTAACAGATATTTCTACAGCCTCCTTTTGAGGTAGGTTCTGTTGCATAATATTATCCCTATTTTACAGATAAGGAAATAAGCTCAGAGAAGTTAAATGACTTGCCAGCGGTCACACATTTTTTAAATGACTGAGCCAGGATTAAAACCTATGCCTTCTGTCTCCCAGTATGGTGTTCTTTCTCTTATGAAGCTAGAATACTCTTTTAAAAATACACACACACACACTCACTAATGAGACTTTGAGGCTAGAGTAGTAAATAAGACAGATGTAAGCTGAATTATGTAATTGTTATTAATAAAGGAGGACCACGTCTAAGGGACAAAAGCAGGAAACTTAGTGCAAGTGGAGTACTAATTAACAGTATATAGTTTGGAGGGCAGCTAGGTGGTGCAGTGGATAGAGCACCAGCCCTGGATTCGAGAGGACTCGAGTTCAAATCCGGCCTCAGACACATAACACTTACTAGCTGTGTGACCCTGGGCAAGTCACTTAACCCCCATTGCCCGAAAAAAAACCAGTATGTAGTTTGCTTGAATTCTTTTTATCTTAGGAAAAGTACATTGCAAATTGGCTGTAAGTTGGTCTACGTGGTCAAGTCATGATGTCTTACCCATTATAACAGACCTGTTCTGAAAAGATAAAGCTCTAAATGAAAATGTTTAGTTGAAGATATTATATTCCCAAAGCAACCACAACTGTGTCTTATTGATAAAAGCTTTAAGTATCTACTATATGTCAGATGCTGTGGTAGGTCCTGGAGACACAGATACAAAAATGAGATTATCCTTCTCAAGAATCTTACATTCATTTGGGAGGGAGGCAGGGTACAACATGTTAGTGGATAAACACAGATTTTATCCAAAATAAATGCAGACTAGTGGATGGCACTAACAACCAGGAGAATCAGGAAAGGCTTCTTGAAGGAAGCCAGTGATTCTAAAGTGAGGAGGAAGAATGTTCCTAATATGATAAACAGCCTGCAGAGAGACTGTGGGGGTGGGGGGACCCATGACAAATGAAATGTTGTATATGACAGCAGTGGGCCCCTTTGGAACCTAGAACCAGTATTCCAGTCCAGAACATAAATGCATGGGGGGAAATAATATATAATCGGCCTGAAAAGATAGGCTAGAGCCAAATTGTGAAGGTCTTTGCCAACTAGAGATTTTGCGTTTTATTTTAAGATTATGAGGAAACTTCTTGAGCAGGGAAGTAACATGATCAGACCTGCACATTAGGAATATCAGCCATGGTGGCAGCTATGAGGAGGAGGCATTGGGGAGGGAAAAGACTGAATGGAGGCAGCCTCTTAGAGGAGTTGTAATAAGAACCTGACCTCGAGTGGAGGTTTTTATACTAGTGAACAAACAGCGTGAATAGCAAAGAATGAGAGTATTCTTTTCCTTTCCGGTCTCCAGTCTAAATCCCACAATTACACTTTTTAAGGGTAAATAGAAAATCAGTCTTATTCTAGCAAATTTGCCATAAATTATTCCCTAAATACCCATTTCTATAGCTAATTTTATACTCCATTAAAAAAGTATGAATTCTAGGCTTTTGCCATAGTTTTCGGCATTCTCATGTATTTCTGAATAACAGCTTAGTTTACTTCATACTTTATTAACTTTTTATAGTTTATAAAGCAAAGGTTCTTAACTTTTTTTTGGTGTCATGGACCCCTTTCACAATCTTGACAACCTCTGGACCCCTTCTCAGAATAATGTTTTTAAATAATTGGAAAAAATTCTGAGTTTCAGTAAAAGTTTAGTGAAAAATAAAAATGTAATATTTGTCCTATCCAAATTTCTGGTCCCCTTGGAATCTCTTAACAGACTGTGTAATTTAAGGGGTGCTATAAAGGGTTACACTATAACCCTGTATATGCTAGCCTGCATGGATCTACTAGGCCACCTAACATTAACACTGTCCAGAACCTTGGCTCATAGGACCCTCTTGACTTTGCTTTATAGTGTATACATATGTGTGTGTGTGTGTGTGTGTGTGTGTGTGTGTGTGTGTGTATGTGTATGTGTGTGTGTATGTTTACATAAATATATGTGTACTTAAAATATATCCACACAGGATGTAAGCCTTGGAATGAGAAAATTTCTAGATTTCTTTCATTAGTAATGTTACTGTGCTTGTGTTTATAAGTAACTTTATTTTTTCATTATGAAATTCCACTGCTGCCCCAGATGGGAAACAGGGTTATTTCTATACCGTGGTGGCTGACCAAGGCCTGTAAAATTAATTGAATAGATCTGGGCCTAAGGCATAAGCATTCCAACAGTCCTTTGCTCTTTTGCAGCACACTTAAGATATTTTGCTCAGTCTCTGGCCTGATGCCCTTCCAAACCCTAGTTCCTAGACCTATCTCCTGAATTTTCTTCTGTCTCTTGTATACTTCTAATTCTAGCATCTGGGTATTTTGAGTTTTAAGCAACTGGATCTAAGTGGAATTGAATAAATTTAAAAATTGGAGAGAGAATATGAGAAAATCAGAGTACTAACAAATTATTTTAGCCAGTGCATAACTAGATTGCTCTCTGACTTGCCACATCTACTTCATTTCTCTGAGCAATCTCATGTGGCCTGTTCCTATACCTTATGGCATTAGTATTCTTTATTAAAGACAACCCCCCCCCCCCCACATCCCTGGAAGTCTTCCACTATGTTCTTCAGCAATTTCAACAATTACTTATTTATTATGTGCAGAATACTCTTGTGCTACAAAATGTAAATAGGATTTCATCCTTGCCCTCATAGAGCCTACCTCATGGGTGAGGTGACACATATAAACAGTTGTTCTTTTTGCATTATAGTTATACAAGAAAAGTGTAAGACAACTTTGTGTAGTGTGACTGGGGAGAGTTGAGGTCTCATGGAGGAGATCACATTTGAGCTGAACTTAAAAGAATGGGTAATATTTCAAAAGGCAGAGATGGAAGGATTTCATAGGGAAACTAGAGTGGCATTCTGGACTAGAACCTACCAACTTAGGGGGCTGCATGAGTGTCCCCTTGTTAGAATGGCTCTTTTCTCCAGCTTCCATTTCCCTGGAGTGCATAATCAAGGATTTTTCTTCCTCCCTGCCCCTTGTCTTTCCCTATACAAAGCCAGTCAGAAAGCTGCCTCAGCATTGTGCAAGTCTGATCCTGTGCCCATAAGCTTAAAAAATCCAAATTTACTCACAGATTAAATAGAACCTCATTTCTTTGACCTATCACGTAGAACAAGTTGTCACATTGCAAATTGTAGAGAAGCAGTGTGGAATAATGGATAGTAGACTGAACTTGGAGTCAAGTACTTGGGTTTAAGTCTCATCTCTGATAACACACTGGCTGTGTGACCCTGAGTAAGTCCCTTAACCTCTCAGTGCCCCAGGAAGCTCTTTCTAAGCCTGTAAGTGGTAGAAGAGGTACCAGTATGCATCGGTAAAGGAGGTTTCCTCATTAGGGCTTTCCTATACCAGTGACTTCACAGGTCCAATTCAGAACACACACAAAAAGTAAGGACTGGCACACTAGTGAAATTGGAGCATGTTGGTCATTTTAATCCTACTTGAACTTCACAAAGCTTAATTTAATAAATTTTTAATATATGCTTCCTTATGTTTTGTAACGAAGTTAAAAAAGAACATAGTGAAGGGAAAAATGATTATCCTAAAGTAGTAAATTAAAATGAATTGGTAGCTTCAACAATAAAGGACAGTTCAGTGAGTTTGTGATTGGATTTAAAAAGATGTTTTTAGCACTAGCCACCCAATTTAAATCTGGCTGGATTCAGTATTCCCCTTTAAAGGATAATAGAATGTAAAGAGTCAGAGTACTTTAGTTTGAATCCTGCCTCTACTTATTTCGTATGTGATCTGAAGTAAATCACTTCACCTTTCTGGGCTGGTACTTTTAGATTGCTATATTGTACATTTTCTAATGATCATCTCTAAAAATTGTTATTTTATGGGATCACTTTAAAATTTCTCACATGTCTTCACTAAAGGAACTAGAGAGTCTCAAGGTAAAGAGTTAGCTTTGAAAAAATGTCTGGGTGTTTGACAAATATTAAATTACAGGAATTTTTCAAAATTAAGATTTCAAAGACATAGAAGATTTTAATGGGAATAAGAAAAACTAAAACTGTCAGTATTTTTTTTTTATTTTTTAAAATTTCAAATGATTACATCAGTTTTGAATTATTTGCAAATAAGTGGCTTACATACATCCCTGACTAAGAACATTGTATCAGAAATAATAAGATATTGTGCATAGAACCTATATGTCCTATTAATAATCTTGAGGAAACAAACTTTTATTTATTGTCTTTCTTCCTCAAGACTTATTTTTAAGGTCAAAGGAATTGATTTTTATACACAGTAACACTTCATTTTTCTAGCGTTATTGGGGAATGAAGTATCCAGAATACTGGATACATTAATTTTTTTATTATCTATAGCTTACCGTAATCATATAAGCACTGGATCTTTTTTGTCTTAATCATTTATTATGAAAATATTTATAAAGTGTTCCCTTCTTTGTTAAGCAGTACACTAAATATGATTTAATTTTCTTTGATTAATTTGAGGTATCTAAGCTATGTTGTTTTCAGCAGATGGTTTTTCATTCTCCTCCTCGATTAGGTCAGCTGGCATTACTCACTACTCTCAGTAGGCATGATTTTTACATGTCTCTCCTCTCCACAAGTACCCCCCATCCCCATCCGTGCCACTTTCCATTACTTCTGATCTAGAGTAGCCCTAAAGAACCATAGGTTGCCGTGGTCAACCAGATGACCAGTTTTCTTTTACCAATAATTTAAATTGTACACACGGAACTTGAGCAGTCAACTTTGTTTAGCCTGAGGTGAGTGCATGGGCTGTGCTTTTAAAATGTAAAACAGTCATTCCCTTGAAACTTCTCTCCACCTCAGATTGATCCTTCCCTTATAATAACGCAAAACTAATAGATCCCATGAACTCTACCACATTTCATATATATAGGCTCCATCTGTCTTCTGAGAGGAGAAAGCAGGTTTTCATTATTCAGGTTCAATATTGGTATGACAGTTCTTTTCCTTAATGCTTAGCCACGTCCACCTGTTTTACAGTTTGTGGCTGTCTTCTAGATGGTTGCGTTTGCCATAAGTCAGCTAGATAAATGAGGCATTTCAATATGTGACTTAAGAGGGAGAGGGGGAAGCAAGCTGACTTGTATGATCAAATGAAAAAAATAAGAAACCATGGATGTAATAGTCACATTTTTGAAGATCAGTTTAAATTACTTTAACATCATTCTGCAAGTATTGCCTATCAGAATCCAAGAAACTTTTAATGTGACTGCTTTTGCTTTTTTAAAGTATAAAATAAAATGCAAAGTGTAAGTTTAGGCTTTTAAAAGATGAGTTTTCAGTGAAATAGGGCAGATTAAAACAATCTCTACCAAAAGGTAGAAAAGAAATTTGCAACTCTTAGACTTGTGAGTCATAAATTTTAAACAAATTTTCAATATAGTTGTTAACAATTATTTGTTCTGCTTCTGTAGTGTTTTAAAATAATGCAAACTTTCTTGAGGTGCATGAGAAAGTATTTGTGTGGCTCATAAACTCTCTTTGGCATTGTGTGATCATCTTGCTTATGGAAGGCATTTTTTCTGCCTTCAAGAGTATCAAAACCAGGCTCAGAAAGTGTAAACAACTGTTTATGGGAATGTTATTTCACTAGATGTGAACTGTGATGAAATCATTAAAGAGAAATCCTTAGCAAGGCTATTTACAATTTAGCATTTTTAATTCACGTGAAAATATTAATTCTGTTCAACTGAAGAAAAGTATAGGATGATATTTTTTAAGATAATACATTTGTGATTATAGGAATGTATAAGTGTTAAATATATATTAAAATATTTTAGTATATAGCTGTCCCAGAAAGTAAATATTCAGATATTAGTCAGGTTTCTTATATTGAAAAATTAAATGAAAGTAAATTGTTCTGAAGTAATATCTTCTCTCATGGTGATGGGATTTACAGCTAGAAGGGCCCTTAGAGATCATGTAGTCTAATCTCCTCATTTTATAGATGAGGAAGCTGCGGCTCAAAGATATAGTAAATGACATTTCCAGAGTCGCATAGGTAGCAGATGGCAGTGCTAGGATTCAAACAGAAGTCTTCTGATTCCAAATCCCTTATTTATCTTGGTAGGATGATGATGGTGGTGATGGTGTTAGTGATTGGTGATGATGGTGGTGATGGTGGTCAAATGCAGTGAATAACATTTGAACTGGCTTCAGACATAAACAAAATAGCATGAGGGTGTGTTGGGGGGGTGGGGGGGGTGTTTGCAGACCCAGTAACAAACTGTGTGTCTGTTTTCCAAAGGCCAGCCTAGCTGTGTATGCAAAGGCTTATCACCGGAAGGTTGGCTACCAGGTGGTGATTTTTTTTTTGGCCAAAGCAATCCATGAAATGGACAAAACACAGTACTGCCTTCTGTTCTGTGCAGTGCTCTTTCGTTTCTATAGTGGCAGAAAGTGGGGCAGAGAGCACTAAAATTCACACAGTCTAAGAGCATCTACAAACATTCAGTGTTGGTACTCTTAACGTGTGATCTTTGTGCAACAATCAAATTGTCACACTGCGGGGGGAACTGAACCAGATTCTTATTGGCATTTACTATGAATGAAACCAGAAGAATTAAAGATGTTACAGCTAAGTGGAAGGACAGATCAGAAGTTCTCTTCAAGGATATAAATAACGGAATTAGTCTCATCATGCACCCAAAAAACAAATACCTTGTGCCTGTGTCTCAATATTTTATTTAAGAAGAAGGTTGGAAGGCACTGGATGGCAAGTACTTGAGTGACATAAAGAAATGAAAACCATTTCACAGAAATGCAGTAGCTGTGAACATAGTCACTTCAAAACCAGCATTATTCATCAAAGTCAAAGTAAATATCACCTTAGAAGAAAAGGATTTAAGATAAGAAGAAAACATTTCATATGATTATAGAAACTCCATTTTTTTATGTAAACCATCAACTCCAGATAATGGGAGTCTTTCACCATTTTGGCAGGGTGGGTGGGTAATTTAGCCAGTAAACAGTCACCACAAAGTGGTGCAAAAAGCCCAGAAATTAACCTCAGTCAACAAACACTGTTTCTTTGACAAGTGGAAAAATGTGGCAGCCAAAGATATTACCTGTTCGTTAGCTATTACAGGATCATTTGCCTAATATTATAATGGAAGATGATGAAAGGCAAGAAGTAGTATTACTTCAATAGAGTAGAAAAGTTTTTGAAGAGCTTGGCGTTAGATCTGGCTATCCCAGATCATTCCTAGGGCATTTATAGGTAAAATCAGGAAGTTTAGCAAACAGAATTTTTAATAGTGATTTATTCTTAAAAAATATATATATAGTGATATGTTCTCATCAGCCGCAGTTTGGATTATACTCTCATTATCTAGTGAACAAGAACGTAGGAGTGTCAAGGAAGAAGGGTTAGACCTGACCAGATACATAAAACATACTGAGCTTCCTTACGTTGGGAAATCTTTGTGCGATTAGGCTAGGTTATCTTTTATGAAAATATAAGAGAGGAACAGGCAGAATTAAATGTAAAACAATTGAATATATATTAACCCAAGATGTTTGCTAGTGTCATGGAAGATGTCCTTTGAGACTTTCTGTTGATAGCAGGATTCTCCAAATTTGTTCATATGACGTACAAAGTGCAGCAAGCCCTGGAATATAAGTTCTCCTTTGGGTGATTTAATTCAATAAACAGTATCTGCTTTGTGCAAAGTTCTGCTGGCTATCACAGAAAGGAAAAGAAATAAGGTTGTTGTCATGGTGGACAAAATTTATTAAAAATTAACATTGCCAATACTGTGACATGTTGCTGATCCAGCATCCTGTTTAAATTAATTCATCTTGACCAAGCAGTACAAATGGACAATTAACTAATACTCGAATTTTTTAAGAGGAAACTGGACTGGATTAGACTTGAGAAACTATACTGCTTTCAGTAATCCAAAATTGCTAAATGCCTCGAAAGGCTAAATTTTAAAAACTAGCGTTGTCCCAGATTCTGTATAGCTAATGGAACACCTTATGCATGGAAGAATCAAAATTATAATTAATACAAAGGGCAGTGGAAATGTATGGTAGGCAAAGATAATTGGATGTACAACTTATGAAAGACCTGAGAGATCATCTAGCCCAACTCCTCCTTCTTGAAGATGAGGAAACAGGTGTTAAGTGATTTGCCCAAGATCACACAGGTACTAAGGAGTAGAGCTGGAATTTAAATAGGGTCTTCTGCCTCCCAAATCCAGTGGCACAGACCACTGCACCACACTACTATTTCTAGGCTTCAGCATGTTATCAATAAATTGCATGTGATAAGCAATATAAAAGACATACAGATGGATAGTTTGGTATTTTGATACCTTTGGGCCATTAAAAAGAATGAGAAAAGAGGCCTCCAACATGTTGAGTAGGTCTTCTGTGGAAGATTTATGGAAAGACATGGATAAGAATCACAGGATGAGAAGGCATTGGAAGGGTTGCAATCTGCATTGGTGGAGGGAGTACCCACACTGATGAAATCATGGATCCATCACAGTAAGTATACATATGTATAGATATTTTAGCAATGGACTTTAAGCAGTTAAGGAATATTTTAACAAAACTGCGTAAATTACTGGTACGTATGTGTTATATAAAGATGAAAGTCTTGACCAAGAGAGACAGAAACAAATTAAATTTAGAAGTTTGGTGGGAAATACCAAGAGAAGTAGAAGTAGAAAAAGAAGTCTGGTGGAAAAAAGGAAATAATGGGGAGTGGAGAAAGGTAGTAAAGCAAGGACAAAAAGTACTGGATTCTAAGGCCCATAAAATTCATAGCCAGTCACCCAGCAAAAGTACTTTGAAGCCCTGAATTTAGGTGAGCAGCATTTATGATGCAAGTTTACATTTCATATGGTAGAGTTACATATTTGCACACAATATACCAAAAGTAGGGGGATTATGACCCGACTTTAGAAAATATGACTTGCCATGTTCCATTAAAGTAGTAACAATCTTGTTTCCATTCAAGAATTAGTGAGTACTCAAGCTATGTACACAACATTGTGCTGGGTGCTTATAAAGACAAAAATGAAAAAATTCCTGCCCTTACATTCCAAGGGGATTGAGGAAGAGGGGATGAAACATGTACACAGAAAATACAGAATAAATTTGGAGGGAAGGGAATACACCAACAACTAGGAATCAGGAAAGGAGTTTTAAGACGTAGTCTGTGAGTTGAGCCTGCGATGAGGGAGAGCATTCCAGGCATAGCAGACAGCCTGTCAGAGGCAGGAAATAGAATGTCGTGTATAAAGAATAGCAAGTAAAGTGGTTTGCAATATATAGAGTGGGTGAAGGGGAATAATATGTAATCATCCTGAAAGAAATGTGTTCTATTAAAAGAAACTTTAGGTGTATTAAATTGGTAAAGAATATTTCTGACATTCTGATACATTCAGAGAATTAACAGTGTCTTTTTGCTGCTAATTCTATAATGTAAAATTAATCATATTGACTGACCCCCAGATCTAACTTTGCTCTTTATTGTTTGTACAGGGACATGGGATTAGAACTATTTAGAAACCATGTTATTAGTGATAAGCTGGTTCAAAGTAAAACTATTGATGGAATTCTTCTGTTAATTGAACGAGAGAGAAATGGTGAAGCTGTAGACAGGAGCTTATTACGAAGTCTTTTGAGCATGCTCTCTGATCTTCAAGTAAGTATATAATCTTATGATCCTTTCAATGCAGTTGGTAAATCTGACACTCTAATTCATACATTAGAATAAAAAAGACTTTTAAAAATAACTACATAATTTTCAATAATGAAGTCAGTTGATTTTTATTTCTTATTTAATGGAGAAAGTGGCATTGAGTAAAGGACCATTCTTGGAATTGGGAAGACGTTATCTTCTGCTCCAGCATCTGACATACCATCTCTGTGACCATTGGCAAATCATTTAACATCTCAGTGGCCCAGGCAAAACCTTAAGACTGCAAGTTACTGATGAGTTCCCTTTTTGTGCAGGGAGTGAATTTCTATTTTGAAAGTTCATTAAACCAATGAAATCATAAGTCTAGAACTTGACCACCCCCCACCTCTTTTTTAGGGGGTGACGGGGGTAGAAAAAAGTTTTTCCTTTAAAATGTAGAACAATAGTTTTTTTTAGAATGCTTTTTAAAAAATATTTTAGTTTTGCAAATCTGAATACATCCAAATGCAAAGCACTTAAGAGACTTTATTGCATTTTTTGAAATGCCGGCTTTGGGAACCTAGAGTGGCAGCATTATAGTCTTCTTGATTTGCTTCTAATTGCTGTTACTAGATATCACAATATAGGATTTTCTTTCATCAAATAGCATCTTTGGAGAACAAAATAGTTTAAAAGGATGCAATTAAAATTATCTTGAGGGTACTTGTGATACTGTGATTATCAATTTTGCTTTTCCTTTTAGTAAGTAGAACCAGTAACAGCGTAAAAATAGACCAGTCTTGGTTTTGGTTTACTAACCTCCCCTTTCTCTTTCCCTTTTTCACCTTTCATAGCACCTTCTACAGCCAGTTCTTTGAAGTTCTGGCTGTGCTCTCCCTTATTAAAAACTTCATTTTTAAGTTCTGAATTTGATCACGCCACAAAAATGAGCATTTCCATATACACAGGAGAACACAGAAGGAGGATTGGTCTTCCTTTCACACTGCTTGCTTCAAATTTCACATGTTACATTCAGACTTGTCTTGCTTATCTGTTCTATTCTTTGCATTTTTTTTAATGATTCAGTGTCATTCTTTGATTGACATCACTATTTCAAACTTCCCCGCTCCCTTAGGTATGTCCTTCCCTAGTAAAAGCAGAGGGGGGGGACACCTTTGTGACAAATAAGCTTAGGCAAACAAAACTAAGCCTATGGTCCCCAAGTCCAGAGATACTTCTCCCTGTACCATCACTTCTCTGACAGGAGGTATGTAACATTGCCTCATTGTGGCTCTCTGAAGGCATGCTTGGTCATGGCTTTTATTTAGTTCTCAAGGCTTTGAAAATTTTTATTTTCTTTACAACATTGTTGTCTTTGTATAATTTGGTTTCCTGGTTCTGCTCACTTCATTCTGTATCATTTCCTATTTCCCAGGATTCTCTGAAATCATCTCTTTCATCATTTCTTAACATTATAGTGGTGTCCCATTGCATTTGGTTAGCCATTCCCAATTGATGGGCACCCCCTTAGATTACAGGTCTGTTCTTTTACTCCCTCCTTAAGGATCAAGAAGTTCGTTTTTCTTGTGACTACTCCTTCCCTAGGATTAGGCTTCCGCTTAACCTCCTTCACCCCCACCCATTCCTTATTTCTCTGTTGAATTTGATGTATTTCTGTAACAAAATCTGTTTGTGTGTGCATGTGAGCACACGTATGTGTATTCAACCTGACTTTGTCCAATTCAGATAAGAGTGAAAATTTACTTGATTCCTGGTCCCTTCATCTTTTCCTCCAAGTTTGTATGTTCTTCTTCTCACTGCCCCATTAGGAAAATTAGCAACTTTCACCCCTCTTCTCTTCTCTTTAAACTTTTAACAGGCCTTAGAACAAAACCAGTCCATTTCTAGATGCTTTGATTCGCTTAGTACCTCAATATCCTTTAAAGACATTAAGATTCTTTTGTTAGAAATTAACACTGTATCATCACTTGCTCAAATAAATTTGCCTTTCTAGGTTTCTCTTGACTCTTGATGTTTGCATTTCAAAGTTCCTACTCAGTTCTGGTTTTTTCTTTAGAACTGTTGGAAAGTTCTCTTCCATTCATGTTTTATTTTTTTTCCGTTATAGGATCATACCCACTTTTGAAGGAGTAAGTTAATTTTGGTGGTTAGCCTATATCTTCTTTTTGCCTCTTGGAATATTGTATTCCAATATCTCCTCTTTCAATAGCTAAGTCTTGGGTGATCCTGACTATCATCACTGGAACTTAAACTACTTTCTAGACCAGGCCTGCACAACTTGTGGCCTTTGAAGTATTTTTTCTTTGCTATGATATGGAAACTCTGGATTTTGGCTATAACATTACTAGGACTTGCTTTTCAGATTTCTTTCTGGAGGTGATAAATGATTTTTTTTTTCTCTCTCTGTCTTTACTTTTCCCCTTATTCCTTGAAACACAGTGTGCAGGCTTTTTTGTTTTTTTTTTTAAATCATGGTTTTTCATAGAGTCTGGTTCTTAAGTGAACTCTTCTTGACCTTTTTTACAGACCTCTTTTTGATACCAGATACCTTAAATTGTCTTTCCATTTTAAAAAATCTTTTTATTTTTGTTCTCATTTTCTTGTCTCATATAGTCATTGGTTGCTATTTGGCCTATTCCGATTTTCAGAGTCCATTATTTAGGTAAGGTGTACTACTTTCTCTTCTAAGCTCTTCCAATTCTTTCCTTTAGAGCTTTTATTTCATTTTTTATGAATTTTTTTTCATTTCTCCTAGGTTTTCATATAGTCATTGTGGAAAATCCGTTTTTCCCCCCTTTAGGTCTATGCTTGCTATTATTAAGAAGTTACTCTCTCTTCCAGGCTGAACTTTTGGGCATATCTAGGTCTACAATAATTTATTACTGTGGTCATTGGCTTCAGTTTACTCAAATCTGCAGCCTTAGTTCCTTAACTGAGGCTTTGGGCTAAGGTCAGGCTTCACCCCTCCTGAAGTAGTAGTTCATTTTGGGTGGATTGGTCAACCCTGCTTTGTCTCAACTCTGGTAACCTGGGTTCTTGTGCTAAAACCTACCTCCTGGCAATCTTAGAAGTTCATAGCACTAGATCTTCTAGGCTCTTGATTGATTGCTGCCAGGTGGCATGGAGCCTGGGCTGTTCTTGTAGTCATACTGCTGCTGATCTCAGTGACTTCCAAAGTCCACGAAGGTGGCTTTCTGACCTCCTCGGGGCTTTGTAAGGGAAGCCCTTCACTCTTGGTACCTGGTGGGTGAGAGACACACACAGACACACCCTTACATATGTTTGACATCCAGGTTGTCTGCCTGCATTGACATTAACTTTGCTGGAGGTCCCAGGGACTTCGAGCTGACATATTGCTGTAGTTCTGGGTTGAAGGATGTTACTTCTTATTGAATATCTTGATCATCATTTCATCTGGTTTAGCTTTTTATTGGAATAGGAATGTGGAAGTGGGTAGCTTTCTTCCTTTCACGTAGCCTTGTAAGAATAGAGTTGTTATTTGTCTTACACAGATTAGCTATTTTAAAAGAATTAGTGTATGATAATGTACACAGAACTATGCAAATAGTTGTCTGAACTGTACTGAACTATTCTTGGGTGATTAAGTGGGACTTGGGAAGACCTTATATAAGTAATTAAGCCACTAACCTTGAAATACAATTCATATTTATGAAAGGCTGTTCAGTGCATAACAGGAGTTCCTTGTGGGGGTAGGGACAGAAGTCCTATACATATATTTTTAAATTCTGCCTTGAGATTTTAAGGACTAGTGTGATCAAAATCCCCCCTCTTCCACATATTAACTCAGGGGAAGGGGTGAAATCCTAACTTAACACTCTGGAAATTAAGTATTGCTAATTTTATTGTAAAATTCAAAAGGTTTGCTTTTATGTGTAAATACCCATCTTGTAGACTTCTGATATACTGCTAGTAGACACAATTTTTATAACTAGAGGCATAAATAGATTTAATTAAAAGTGCTAATTAACCAGAATTGGTAACAGGCTATATAACATGATACATCAAAAAGAATTTAATAGATTTGTTTTTCTCCTAAACCAATCAACTGTTATTTTTCAGTGTGATTTACTTGATTACAATCTTTTTAAGCCAGATGCTAGAAGAAAATTACATCTGAGCTTCAGAACCTTTCTCTAATTACCTGCTCTCCTAAATGTTAATGCAGGAATATACCACATATAAAGTCAATTAGCCAAATAATTTTACAGTAATCTTAGTAGTCATATCTTCTGCAGAGAAGAATTATTCCTTACTTAGCAGTGGGATATCTATCCTTTAGAAAATACAGTGTTGAAATTCAGCTGATAATTGTCATCTCTAGAAAAATATTGAACTACAGGCTAGGGAATTCTTGAGGAGGAAAATTAGCACTTCCTCCCATCTCTCTTCTAAAATATTGCAAAATTTTTATTTGCTTTTACCTTTATCTTGATCCAAACACATTGTTAAGATCCCTAAGCTCATGCTTTTTATAATCTCAGATCTGTCTCTGTAAAGACTAGTTTTTAAGAATTTTATTGTCTAAATTTTGGCTACCCAGGAACAAATATCAAATTTTGTAGCATTGTTAATGAGGAACTGTCATTTGTGACATTGGTTCCACAAAAACACAACCTTATTTGAAACGATAATGTTAGATTGTAACGTTCAGCCTAACATTCCTTGCTAAGAAATTTTGACATTTGGAAACCAATATTTAGTCATATACAGTAGCTGTCTCAGGAATCTGAGTTAGGCTAGCATGCCTCCAGTGGTTTAAATAGCACCAAGAGATCCAATCTGGCAAATACCTGGAAAGTTGTAGACATTTCAGGGATATTTGAAGAATTGTTTCAAGGCCCAGCATGGCAGTGGCACTTGCAGCTGGGAGAGGCAGGGGTACAGTGGTACATAAAAGAGCATATGTATGGGAAACTAGACGACTTCTTAGTTACTTTTAACATTTGACTTACTCTTGTTTTTCCCTGAATCTTGGTGCCAATTACATGTTAAAATTTCTTAATGTAACCTCAAATTTAAAACAGAAACAAAGACTTTTAATTTCTCTTCACTAAATAATAATATTGATTTCTTAGGTCTATAAAGATTCATTTGAGCAGAAATTTTTGGAAGAGACTAATTGTTTATATGCTGCAGAAGGCCAAAGACTCATGCAAGAAAGAGAGGTAAAAATATTAAATATAATCATATTTTTGTTTCGTGTCAATACTTATGCTTTTAATTTTAATATATGTACATTTGCCAATATACACTTTGGAAACTTTTTGTATAGCCATGATCTAGCCAAAATAGGATTTTGGTCTTTAGCTAAAAATAAAAATATCCTAAGAGATTTAATAATCCCTACCATTAATATAAACTGTATGTTTCTATATTAATTGAAAACTTTTATAATATTCCCCACAACAGAAATTCAGTAAGATAACACAAAATGGAAATAATGCAAAAATATTTTTTAAATTCCTTGGGCAGCTAGTTGGATAGAGCGCTGGACCTGGAGACAGGAAGATCTGACTTTATATGTGGCCTCAGACACTTACTAGCTATATGACCCTGGGCAGGTCCCTTAATCCTGTTTGCCTCAGTTCCTCATCTGTAAAATGAGCTGGAGAAGAAAATGGCAAATCACTCAAATGCCTTTTCCAAGAAAACCCCAAATGGGGTCATAAAGAGTTGGACACGACTGAAATGACTCAGCAACAACAGTAAAAAATGCCGACTATTAAAAGTGAAATAGATGCCTCTACAGATACATGGAGAAAAGAGTCATAGGATCATAGATCTGGAGCTGGGAGAGACCCCCAAGGCTGTAACCCCCTCATTTTAGACAAGGCCTTAGATGTGTCTTGCCCAACATATGACGTATAGAATAGGAGAGGGAGGATTTGAAACCTGGTCCAGTGACTCCAGAGCCAGTGCTCTTTCCACTATACTCTATGAATTGAAATTCAAAAACAAACAAAACACAAGCTAAAAATTAACAGTTTTCCCCCCCAAAAATTCTTAGAATCAAAGAATATTTGTGTTGGAAAGGTCATTACAGGTTATCTAATTCAACACCTCCCTTTTTACAGATGATGAAAGGGGCCAAGAGAAATGAAGTGAATTGCTGAGGGTTATCTTGCTAATTAGTAGCAGAGTTGGTCTTGAAAATGTGGTCTTCTGGATTCTGACCAGGCTGTTACTTTTTCAGACTCTGCTAGTACTCTCACAATGGTTTCTTTGCATGTGACTTGGTTAAGCAAGTCCTTTGAACTCGTCTCCAAAATGTCATTCATGTAGTTGCCATAGACCTTGGCTATGTGGTTTTCTCCTCATTTGGCCAAGGACGTTCCAGATCTGAACTTTGCCGTCTTTAGCTGCCGAGGAACAAAGTTATTGTCCTTAAAGAGCAACACTTGAGCTGGTTTCCCAGTGAGAAACTTTGGAGTAGAGAAGAGAAACCTCATACCGCTTTACAGAGTCTGTTTTTTATCAACTCTGCATCGAAGCAGATGTTGAATGGATGAGAAGCATAACGTTAAGGTCTTATGTCTTCTAATTCAATAAATTGTTCACTGGCACATAAGCAAGTCAGTTTCTTTATCCAGACAAGGAAAGCCCATGGAACCTCACTAAAAAACAGAATATACATGATCGTGCCAACTAAACTCAGCTCTCAGCGTCCAGCCCGTTACCTGATCCACTTCAGCCATTGGTTGCCCAAGGACAGTGCAACAAAACAAAACAAAACCGTGCTATTTCATAGCACCCTAATGGAAACAATATGCAGCAACTTTTCCTCAAAATGAATTTTAGTGATTACGCCAAGAACAAAGAGGGACACAGTGTTGTCAGTAAAAATAGTGTTGAGGGGGAGAAGGGGAAGAGGTTGGAAGGGGTATATATGAAAGGAAGAGAAAATACCTCATTAATTGAAAAATAAAAGTGAAAAAAAGTGTTGGATTTGGAGTCAAAGAACCTGAGTCCAGATCATGACTTACTACTTAGTACTCTGTGTGACTTTGAGCAAGACATTCCACATTTCTGGGCCTCATCTTCTTCATCTATAGAAGGAGCATGTTGTACTATGCCTCTTACAACTCTAAAACTACAATTTCAAAATCTTGGTATTTTGTTTCTAGCCTAATCTTAAATAATTTTGAGGAAAATGATGATTTTTTTTAATTTTTAACTTCCCAGAAGAAAGTGATCATAGAAATCAATAGTAATTTTAGTGTTATTTCTGTGACATCATTGATCTCTTGGCATTTTTTGTTGAAAGGTCCCAGAATACCTTAACCATGTAAACAAACGTTTAGAAGAAGAAGGAGACAGAGTAATAACATATTTAGATCACAGCACACAGTGAGTAATATTTACTTTCTCTAATTTTACCATAGTTAAAATTTTCTTCTTTGGGTGTATTCTGAGAAGTTCTGGTGGTAGTGCTATAATCATATAAGTCACATTGTTAACATTTATGAAGCATTCACAAGGCAAATCTTCACTAAGTGCTATGTCCTAATAAGGTGAAATTTGTTTTCAAGGAATCAGCAAGTTGGGTGGTAGTGGTCTGGAGAACTTTGTCATCATCACCTTTGAATTTATATACTCTGGATAGCTACTTGCTCTGCCTAATGGTAGGAGTTCCCAGTTTTCAAGGAAATTAATTCAGGCTGAGCTATTTAAAAGTGCTAGACAAAAAGAGACCATGTTATTATTGATGAGACTCAATTGGAATTTACCAGATATTGAATATATGAGAGTTTCATTAGATGTACTTCAAATATTAAATCATCAGTTCCATATTTACTCACATAATTCCCCCGTTCCTTTTAGGAAAAAGAAATGGTCCCCACATTTGACCTCCGGGTCATTCATGAGCTTGATCCCACTACTGCCCAACACTGGAACTTTGTTCCATTTTCTGACCTAGGCCAGTTCACCTCTCCTTAGGCAACTTGGGGGTTCTCTGCTCTCAGGGACTTTCCATATTGATGCTGAATGTAGTTTGGGCACCTTAACAGCGTAATCTCCCCAGCTCAGGAGTTCTGACAGCCCCAACCACCTAGGTAGCAGGGATTATAGGTAGGCACCACTCTGCCTGATTTTGCTGTTTTTTAGCCTAAGGTTTTCAACTTTAAAGTAAATTGGTAAGTAGGTAGAAAATAGAAAGAATTAATGTAAACTTTCATCTGTCGATGTCTTAGTGTCTCATATCAGTGTCATATGTCTCATATCAGCGAGTAGAACTTCATTAGTCAGAGCCAACAAATGTGACTGAGTGCCTACAGTAATGATGTATACCTTTCATTCTCATGAGACTTTAGTTTTCTATTTTTGATCCAGTGCACCCCTCTTTAATTTTATTGCATTGTTTAATTCTTCTTTTCCCATAGACACACTCTCTGATCTCACTCAGATTTTTTTATTTTACTTAAACTATTCATTTCTCTTTTTTATTTCTCACCCTCTTTTAACCCTCAGTCTATTTGTAGCTTTTTATTTCTTCTTTCTGTAAGCGTCATGAGGGTAAAACTTTTGGGTAATCAAACTGGAGTTTCCTCTGCTATCCCATTTTTATGTTATTGCCTTTGTAGATCAAATCCATTCTGTTTTCTGCTGTGCTTTTAGAAATATCGGTCTCTGAAGGAAGCAGTGTTGTGTCGTTTTCTCTTCTAGAGCAGGACACCCTCCCATTTCAGGTCCCTTCATCTTAGTCCCTTCCATTCATTACTTTTGTTTTATTCCAGATAGCTGCCAATCATGAAAGAATAAAGAGATTATTATCCTTTTACCATATACGTATGGACTTGGTGGACCTGTATTGTTTTTCTCCCCTCTGTCTCTTATCTCCTGTCTCCCCATTTGTACAACTTACTACTATAAGTCCCTCACACAAAATCTGTTGATTCACTTACATAGATCAGGAGATTTAGTCCATAGGCTATTCATTTCTTTCCCCTTCCTTTCTCCTAATTCTTTAAATTCCCTTTACATTTTTTGACCTTTAGTCTCTTTTGTTCTTTGATCCTCTTTGTTTTTATTAACCTCACAGTTCAATTTGTTCAAAAATAAAAATAACCTATAGAAATGAGTGAATTTATTATTCTTTTCATTTCCTTTTCCCCGTCACTTTTTTTTAAATCACGATCACTATCTTTAGCTATGGAATTGATTTATCTTACTACAGATACTTTGGATGGTTTCTGTTTCAGAGAAGCGTACTCTAAAGGAAAGAATGATAGATTAGAAGCCATTGGCCATTTGCTAGTTTTGTGACTTGGGACAACAAGTCACTTAATCTTTCTCAGCCTTAATTTCTTCATTTGTAAAGTGAAATAATAATACCTCACAGGGGTGTAGCGAGGACCAAATAAGATAATGTATGTAAAGTACTTGGTAACTTTAAAGAACTTTGTATATACAAGCTGTGACTAAGGCAGGAAGGGATGTGAAAAGCAGCTTATGTGGGAAATGTGAAATGAGGAACAAGGAAAAAAAGCAAATATGATAAGTCACAGTTTGTGCCAATTTTTTCACTTTATATCTCCTGAAAAAAATTGTAATAGCTGTGTAAACATATAGCACTTTAAAGTTTGCAGAGTACTTTACAAATGTTATCTCACTTGATTCTCACAACAACCCTGGAGGAGTGGGTACTATTATTGTCCGCATTTTACAGTTGAGTTTACTGAGGTAGAGGTTGTGACTTGCCCAAGGTCACACAACTAGTAAATGTATGAGGCTGGATTTGAACTTGGGTCTTCCTGACACCAGGTATTGTAGTGTGTGGATTGGCAAAATTGGGAGTAATCTAATCTAATAGAACAACCCGGAGGCTTCATTGTGCCTCAGATGTATCTAGTGGAGTCCTTGAAATTGGAGATATGAATGTTTTTTCCTGTTAGAACTCCATCTTGTGAAATAGGAGCATGAGAACAGTGTCTTAGCAGCATACAGAGCACAACTGCTTCTGGCAGGGAGCTCTTTTCAAGGACTCTGATGTCTCGGGCAACAAAAAGCATTTTCTTCCTCCAGGAAACTGAGGGAAACCTAGGTAGTTGTGGCACAAAAGGCTGAAATAGGAATTTAGGAGGGATACAGAGGGAGAATCCAGCTGAATTGGGATACTGACTGCTCTCTCCAGAGCTTTGGGGTTCCCTCCCTCCCACTCTTCTTCTAGTATAAAGTATCTAGACTCATGGAGTTATGTCCGTAATACAAATTTTTTTAGAATGCATCATCTTCACTGTCAGGAATTTGTCTTTCTCAAACCTTTTTTTTTTCCCCTGTCCCTAAGATACTATGAAAATTAAAAATATTAATAAAATTTATAGTAAAGTATAAGTTTTTGCATTATTGTCACTGAAATAATTATTATTGAATTAGCAAAAAGATTCCCCTAGATTTTAGAGTGGCTATAGTTTAAATGTTTTTCTTGTTGGAGTTCTTTTACTGACAGACTTCCAGAAAGGCCAAATTATTTTTTGTTTTTTTGAACTTCATATAATTTAAATATAATTGCACATAGCCAATTCTTTTAAAATACTTATATTGTGATTTCTTCATAAGTTAAGATTCTTAATATTAATCTTGCTAATTAAATGTTATTTTTTAACATGTTTGTATATTGCCCTTACTGTTTAGAGCTTTTTGGTTCTTACTATTAGTATTATACTACTCTTTTTCTAGAATCATAGAGGATGAGCTATTCTCAATAATTCAGTGTGTTGATTAGAGTTTTTATGTATACCATATGTGGATCACTTACATTTCAGAGAACTAAAATAGAATTTTTAAAAAACTCGGTCATTATATGGAATGCATTTTAATTTTTTCAGTGATTTAAAAGGCAACTTCAGGATCTTACAGTGCTTCAGTCTTTATGAGCAAGCAACTCTCAACATGACACCATGAAAATTTTCTGGTTATTTTAGTTTGCTTGTTTTTTGGGTTCTAGATTAATGGGCATTTCCTGTATTTGCTTCAGAGATAGAAAGGTCTATTTGTCACATGGAATAGTCAAGTGTGTCAGTTCCTTTAAGCCTTGAAATATTTTTGGTGTCTTTTTTTTTTTTTTTTTTGCTTTATATAGGAAACCACTAATTGCTTGTGTGGAGAAGCAGCTTTTAGGTGAACATTTAACAGCGATTCTACAAAAAGGTAAAATTTTCAATATAATTTATTTAAGTCATATCCTTCATGCTCTGCAATAATTTGTGTAAGTTTATATAATATATGTCTTTCATGCTCTGCATATTTATTCTTGGGTGAAGCAGTTTGTTGAAGTGGAACTCCCATCTGTGAAATCCTGATCTTAACTCTGACTTCAGCTCTGCTACTCCCTGGTACAAAAGCTGGGACGTCAAGGGTCTTGCCTATAACATGAAGGATTAGATTTTTGGATCCCTTCGCAGCCCTGATGTTCTATGAATCACTAGGAGTATTCATTAAACTCCTACTTTGTGCCAGGTTCTCTGATAGGTGCTGGGATACAAAAACAAAAACAACAAAAAAAAAGAACCAGTCCTTGCTCTCAGGGAGCTTATATTTTATCCAAGAGATCACTTAATTAACACAAGTAAGCGTAATGGTTTTTGTTTTTGTTTTTTTGGTGTGGCAGTTGGGGTTAAGTGACTTGCCCAGAGTCACACAGCTAGTGAATGTTATGTGCCTGAGGCTGAATTTGAACTCAGGTCCTCCTGACTTCAGGGCCGGTGCTCTATCTACTGCACTACCTAGCTGCCCTAACATAATGGTTTTTGTTTTATTAAACACTGATCTTAGATATGGTGGTGGTTCCATCATAGATGGTAAAAATTGTTGCAGATCCTGAGAGAAAGAGAATCTCAGCTGTTAAAATTGGAGGGGAAACTGAAGACAGATATAATTTTACTACTAAAACTTGTACCAAATGATTTTTGTGCTAGAAGGTCCCAAGAGACTTTTTATCACTGCTTTGAAATTTGATTAACAGGCAAAAGAATATAAAGAGTTAATAGTGCTATAATCTAATTACTTCAGAGAAGCAAGATGGAAAAATAATCTAATGCGCCTGAAGTTTTTGGCTTCCACTTTCACCAGTGACCAAAGACTTGACCACTTTACAAAGTCCAAATCCCCAGAACACTGCTCAACATGGACACCGGTGTGACTGAAGATGCATTAAATGTCACTCTCACCATCCGACTACTTATGCATGGAAAGGAAGTTGGAAGCATTATTGGAAAGAAAGGAGAATCGGTCAAGAAGATGCGTGAAGAGAGTGGTGCTCATATTCAACATCTCAGAAGGGAATTGTCCTGAGAGAATAATTACTTTGGCTGGACCCACCAATGCCATCTTTAAAGCTTTTGCTATGATCATTGACAAACTGGAAGAGGACATCAGCAGCTCTATGACCAATAGTACAGACGCCAGTAGACCCCCAGTCACCCTGGCTTGTGGTCCCTGCTAGCCAGTGTGGCTTTCTCATTGGAAAAGGAGGATGCAAGATCAAGGAAATAAGAGAGAGTACACATGGCAGGGGATGTGCTACCAAACTCAACTGGGTGGGCCGTCACTATTGCTGGCATCCCGCAATCTGTCATTGAGTGTGTCAAACAGATCTGCATGGTCATGTTGGAGATTGTCTCCTAGTCTCCCCCGAAGGGCGTGACCGTCCCATACCGGCCCAAGCCATCCAACTCTCCAGTCATGTTTGCTGGTGGTCAGGACAGGCAGCAACAGTGTGAGCTTTCCCCACACCACCCTGTCCTTGTACCTCAACCCTGACCTGGAGGGACTACCTCTACAGGCCTATAGCATTCAAGCACAGTATGCCCATTCCACAGCCAGATCTGATGAAGCTGTACCATTTGGCAATGCAACAGTCTTACTTTCCCATGGTGCATGGCAACACCAGATTCAGTGGCATTGAATCCAGTTCTGAAGAGGTGAAAGGCAGGCTTGGATGCCTTTGCTCAGACTACTTCTCATGAACTCACCATTCCAAACGACTTAATTGGCTGCATAATCGGGCGTCAAGGTGCCAAAATCAATGAGATTCGTCAGATGTCTGGGGCTCAGATCAAAATTGCCAATCCGGTGGAAGGATCTACTGATAGGCAGGTTACTGCTGCCAGCATTAACCTGGCCCAGTGTATAATCAATGTCAGGCTTTCCTCAGAGATGGGTGGCATGGGGAGTAGCTCTAACAATGCAGAGTCACCCATAACCCCCTTCTGTTCACCACCCGTGATCCATCTGTGTAGTTTCTGAACAGTCAGTGATTATAGGTTTTAAATAGTTTGTAAATTTTCAATTTCTATACAACTTTATCATCCACTCATGATTTTTTTACCTTTCTGTGTTAGCCGTTAACGCTAAGAACCATATTTAGTTTTATAAGTTTCCCCGTTTTTTTGTTTGTTTTGGTTTTTTTTTTTTGTTGTTGTTTTTCTGTTTTTGGGGGGGGGGGCTCATGAATTTTTTTTTCTGTTTTTGTCATTGAAAATGTAAGAGTGGAATATTAATACATTTCAGTTTAGTTCTGTAATGTCAGGAATTGTTTTTTTAAAAATTAAAAGATGGACTGGAACTTTTCCCTTGTGAATAGAAAAAAAAAATTAAGGTGTAGAAAAATTAGAAATTAAAAGTTAACAGAGCCATCAAAGAGAAGTAAAATGACCAAAAAGTACGAATTATTGGGATTTGTTATCCATGTCATAAACTACTAGTTGAAGAATTTGGGGTGTGAAACATGGAATAAACTGGCCCAGGAAGCACTTAATTCATGAGTTTCTTAGTAAGAAGTCTTTATATGACTGCTTGGTAGAATAAAATGTAGAGAGTACCCTGAAGACTAATTCTGCTTTTAAAAAATATTTTCAATTATTTGGATACCAGGACAATAAGCATTAAAAATGGAATGACTAGGGGCAACTATGTGGTGCAGTGGATAGAGTACCGGCCCTGTAGTCAAGAAGACCTGAGTTCAAATCCAGCCTCAGGCACATAACACTCACTAGCTGTATGAGTGTGGGCAAGTCACTTAACCCTAATTGCCTCACCAAAAAAAAAAAAATGGAATGACTATTAATTGACAAAAAAAAAAATTTTTAATCTCTTACAAAATGCTCATGTTTGAAGGAATTATAGAATTCTGGGGGGAAATTATGTCATTGTTCTTTTTGAGGGGCAAGTAAGTTTTATATCTAGTCTAAATAATGTATTCCTTTTTAAAAGCCTAGATTAAAAATTAATTTAATAGCAGTTGAGGCAGGAGCTGTAAGTTCTCTTGGGAGCTCACCATATTGGGAGTGAATTCAGTGTGGCTATCAATTGACTTAGCCCACTGGAGTGCAGAACTGCTGAGCTGAAGTGATCTTCCAGCCTCAGCCTCCTCAGCAGCAGGAATTACAGGTGTGACTTTTTACACCCAGCTGTTAAATAAATAAATGTATTCAATTTTATTTTTTAATTTCATCTTAGGACTTGATAACTTGCTTGATGAAAACAGAGTGCCTGATCTCACACAGATGTACCAATTGTTCAGTCGAGTAAAAGGAGGGCAACAGATACTACTGCAGCACTGGAGTGAATACATCAAGGTATTTCAGATCAGTGTTGTGGAAAATACTTAGCATTATTCTAAAATGAAATTCAGGCCTTGTATGTTTTTTATAATTATATACATTTTTTTCAGTCATCAGGATAGAGCTCTGGCCTTGGAGTCAGGAGGACCTGAGTTCAAATCCAGCCTCAGACACTTGATACTTACTAGCTGTGTGACCCTGGACAAGTCACTTAACCCCGATTGCCTCACCAAAAAGCAAAAAAAATCCCAAATTTCCGCACTAATGATGTCCAAAAGATATACACAGACATATGTATACATAGTCTGTATATGTATGTAGATATACACGTGCGCACACACACACATGCACATGCCTCATTCTTTACTGAGTCTTTGATAAGTGATGGATAGCGTGTTTGTTATTTAGTCCTCTGGAGTTGGCTGTGGTGTTGCAGTGTCCCTAAGCCTTTCGTGATTGTTCATTTTTGCAATTGTTGGCATTGTATAAATTTTCTGGTTCTATTCTCTTCACTCTGTATCAGTCCATACAAGTCTTCCCAAGTTTCTCTGAAACCATCTCTTTCATCATTTCTTTTATATACCATAATTTAATCAGCAATTTCCTAACTGATGGACATGCCCTAAATTCCCATTCTTTGTCTTTTTTGTATTTTGTCACTTTTGTACATCTTTAGAATTCATTTTACTTAAAACCAATCCCTAATCTATCCTTTCCTTCCTTTTCACCTTTCCCTCCTATTTTCCTTTTTTTTTTCTTTTTTTTAGGCAATTGGGGTTAAGTGACTTGTCCAGGGTCACACAGCTTGTAAGTGTCAAGTGTTTGGTCTGAGGCCAGATTTGAACTCAGGTCCTCCTGACTTCAGGGCCGGTGCTGTATCCACTGCGCCACCTAGCTGCCCCTTTATTTTCCTATTGAGGGAAATATGTCTGTACCCAACTCTTTAGGATCATCAAGATATAACAAAACCCCTCTTAGGCTTTCTAATTTCCATCTTAACTGGACTCCCTTTATGACGCTTGATAATGGTAGGGTTCAGAAGGGACATATATACATGTGTGTGTGTGTGTGTGTATATATATATAGATAGATACATACATAGATACAGATATATAGATATTTAGATATACATATACATATATTTGAATGTAAGCAGTTTATCCTTGTTTGGTCCTTTATAATTATTTGTGTTTACTTTTTTCTATTTCTCTTAATTTCTGTATTTAAACTTCAGAATTTCTCTGTAACTCTAATCTTTTCATCATAAATTCTTAGAAGGTCCTCTATTTCATTAAAAATTTTTCCTCTCTGTAAGATAATGCTCAGTTTTGCTGGGTAACTATTCTTGGCTATAACCCTATAATCTTTGCCACAGTGGTTGCTGCTAAGCGTGTGTGATCTTGGCTGTGGCTCCTGGATTTGTATCTTCCTGGCCACTTGCAATATTTTTCTTTGTTGTGGTAGCTCTGGATTTTGTCTGTGATATTCCTGGGAGTTTTCTTATGGGGATTTCTTTCAGGAGGTGACCACTGGGTTCCTTCTGTTTCTGCTTCACTGTCTTGTTCTTAGAGATCTCCATACCTTTCTTTTAAAATTTTTTGAAATTGGATGTCTATACTCACATTCCAGTAGTCCAGTGATCTTTAAATTTTTTTATCTGTTTTTCCAGATCATTTCTTTTTGCTTTCAGATACCTTACATTTTCTAAGTTTTCAGTCTTTTGGCTTTCTTTTCATATTTCTTGTTTTTCCATAACAGTCCATGCTAATTATCAGAGAGTTTATTGCTTGGACGAGATTTTGTTCCTCTTGTATCAAGCTATTTTATTCCCTTTTTAATTCGTTCTTTCACAGCTCTTTTTTCTTTTCCAATTTTTTCCTCTACCACTCTCGTTTGATTTATAAAAACATTTTTTAACTCTTTCTTTATCTGTCCAATAATTCTAGTTGAATTTGTGCCCAATCTGTGTTTTTCTTTGAAGCTTTCCTTGTACCTATTTTGTAGTCATTCATTTTCTGGATTTGTGTTTTGAGCATCCCTTTCACCATAATAATTTTCTATGGTGGGGTGTTTTTGTTGTTTGCTCATTCATCCAGCTGACTTTGGACTTGATGTTAGGCGTGGCCTCTGCATACTTCTGGAACGGAGGTCTGGACAGGTCTTGCAGCTGTTTTGTGGAGTTATTTAGTGTTGTGTTAATCCAGGATCTCAGGGAAAGCTCAGGCTGGGGACTTGCAAAATTTCATTGATCCTAAAGGGTCTGTTCCAGGGCAGAGTCTGTTTGCTTCCTGCCTCATTTGAGCCCTCCAAGCTCCTGATCTGGGGTTAGGTCTAGGCAGCAGTGCTGCTAGACTTAGCCTTGATCAGCCATCTGGAAGCTCTGTTGGTTCGTAGGGACAGAATTACAGGCTCCTCTTTGGTCTAGGATTCTACCCTGCTTTTTCCTCTGCAGGCTGTAGACCTAGCTAGAAGCTGGAAATAAGACCCCACTCTGCTAATGCTTGCTTCTGAACTCGACTCTTTTTCATAAAACTGTCTAGGACCTCCCTCTCTGGGAACAGCATCCTGGGCTCAGGTCCTCACCTCACTGTACCCTGTCTTTGTGACCTAGAAGTGTGGTATAGGCAACCAAGCTGCAAGTTAACACCTGTTCACTTACTGGACCTGCTTTTTGAGTCTGGGACCTACTCTTGCCATGGTGCCTAAAGCTGGAATGCTACATGTACAACCTACTTCTGGATGGACCGTATTCCCTAGTATCCACAAACTTCTGTCTTTCTCCCTGTTCTGACCTGGGCTAGACAGATTACTCACTGTGACTTTTTCTTGAATTTCCCCATCAGGATTTTGTCTGGTACATTTTCTAGAGCTATTTGCAGAAGTTTTGAGGGTGAGCTCATTTATACTGCTTCCTGCTATATCACTATCTTAGCTCCTTCTCTTAGTCTTCAGAATTATTGTTAGTTTTTGCTCCATATCTTAATTTTCAGAGTTGATGTTAGTAAGTGTACAGTTGTGATGAATTTGAACTCTTAATTTTCTTACATATACTGCTATCATATCTTAAGATGACATTACAAATTATTAGTTATTGTATAAGCACATATGATTAAAAGAATTGTAATCATGCTGCATATAAAGACTATTCTTTGGGGCAGCTAGGTGGTACAGTGGATAGAGCTCTGGCCTTGGAGTCAGGAGGACCTGAGTTCAAATCCAGCCTCAGCCACTTGACACTGACTAGCTGTATGACCCTGGGCAAGTCACTTAACCCTGATTGTCTTATCAAAAAGCAAAAAAAAACAAAACCAAAACCCAAAAACCAAACTATTCTTTGTGGCTTTAAACTGGTTTTAATTTTTAAGACATGACTTTTTATATTTCCACTTCTAAAACTTAAGATCTTCTGCCTTTATACAAAAAGACTAATGTACAATAACTAATGTAACTAGAAGCAGAAGAAAGACTAGATAGTAGGGGGAAAAAAATCTTTGCAGTAAATAAGTCTGAAGGGAGGTCTTATATACAAAATTCCAGTGAATTAACACATAACACATAACACAGTTGCCAAATGGTTAAAAAATAGGAATAATTTTCTTTCTTCTTCCCTCCTTCCCTCTCTTAGTCTGGAAGTACAGCGGCCAATCATAGGCCCATTCTCAAAATTGACTTGAAGGGAAGTGTTGATATTTGTTTCCACCCTGGACCAGTTTATTCTTTTGGCACCTTAGTGGTACCCCTTCCCAGGGGCTCACCATATTGTGGTGGGGCTAGACACCCAGTCTTTGCTGTGGCTAAGAGCTCCCAGTCTCAATTTCCCCCAGCCAATACTATAGGTTATGTGCTACCACCCCCAGCTGACTAATAATTCTCAAAAGAAAAATCCTGTTCAGAGACATTTGTCAAAATAGTTAACTTTTATAGTATGAAAATTACCTCAGAAATTGAACCATGAACTTGGCCTTATTTTCATTACTAGATAAGAAAGGTTTAGTTTGCTTAAGCAGGTCTTTTTTCTTTATTTTAATGAATGTTAATAGACTGCAGAATTATTCAGCATTTTTAAGTTACTTTAGACTTGGCACTTTCAAGATAAAATTCACATAAGGTTATGAAAAATTCATTTCTAAGCCCCTCTCTATTTTAAATTGTATGTTTGATATAAACATAAGAAAATAATTTTAGATGTAGCGTATGATTTAGTATTCATTTGTTTTTACAGACTTTTGGAACAACAATAGTAGTTAATCCTGAAAAGGACAAAGATATGGTACAAGAACTGCTAGATTTTAAGGATAAAGTGGACCACATCATAGAAGTATGCTTTCAGAAAAATGAAAAATTTATTAACTTGATGAAAGAATCCTTTGAAACATTTATCAACAAGAGACCAAATAAGCCCGCAGAACTAATAGGTAAGAAAAGAATATTTCCATAAAACATCTTTTAAACATTTTTAGAAAAAAATAGAGGAAAACTCAGGCAAAAGACAAATTAATTGAAACATGAATATAAAATATGCATAAGATTTACTCTACAAATAAAATTCTCTTTCTGGAGAAAAATTCTCATGCCCTTATCATCATTCAGACTTGGATTTTCAAAGAAAACCATTGTGAAGTAACTCACTAACCACATGAAAACAGATATTCCATTAAGAAATTTTAGTTTGACTTCCAAAAATGGAAATATTCAATGGAATGATGAATAAATGTTGCCCATTTTAGACTTACTTGGATACAAAAGATTTCTTAATATATGTAAGTTGTAATAACTTCAGAGCTGCAGTTTATTAAGACTGAATGTGCCAGAATGTATATAATTTCCCATCCTACCAACTGAAGGAAACTTATTAGGTAATTTAATTGAGATGGCATGTTATATGTCATTACCTAGACTTTAGATATGAGTACATCTGTGAGACTCGGTGTATAATGTCCTAGACCATCTCTGTCTTAAGGGCCACATTCTTTTTTTTCATCTTTGTATCATATAGTCCGTAGAGGGATTAAATTAGATGAGATTTCACAAGCTAACAAGATTATCCACTGGATGCTATTAAAGGTACCCTTGATTGTTTATACCAGGAGGAAGGAGAGCTAACCTTTTTTCTTTTCTCTTTTTTTTTTTAACTAGTATAGCTCTACTTATCAGAGAGAGTCACTCTGTACTCATAAATAAGAAGGCACATACTCTTGAAAGCACAATACCTTGAACATTGGAAATATTTCATGTTTGTTGAATTGAGAGGAATAATTTAAAATGAAAGCAAATTTAGAATCACTCGTTTACAAAATAATTAACTGCTGATGTCAGAATGAATAATTCAGGATTCCTAGAAGCATCATTACTTAGGAGGCATTAAAAGAGTTCATGAAATATTTTCTTAAATATATGTATCACTCAGGAAAATTATTTGGCATATTTTATACTCCACCATCATCAATTTCTGCAACTAAGGATTCCTCTGGGTTTTACACTTACTGTCCCTCTCTAAGAGTGCTGTTCGTAGTTTGTCTGCGTTATCCTGAGAATGAAGATCTCTTATGTGTAAAGCCTTTACACGCCTGTGTAGCAGACCAGAAAGTTTCTATTTAAATTACCCAACCCAAGACCCAAAGAAAGCCCTTTTTCCCTGGTAGGAGAGAAAGTCCTAAATTAGAGAAAATATAATCTGAAAATCCAACATTTCATTGTCATTATTAATATATGTATTATTAAATATGAAAATACCTTCCATTTCACAGTATATCATAATATTGCTTGGCCAGCATAATGTAGTATATACAGGGCTGATTTTGAAGTCAGGAAAACATAGTTCACATCTCACCTCTGACACTCTGGAATCCAGTACAGTCCTCATAACCTCAGTGATCCTCTCTCAAAGTAGAGCTGGTTGCAGAAGAGTTGGTTATCTATATTGGTGCAGGGAAATTCATTCCTCACAGGAAGTTAGTTCCCTATACCCATGAAATCAAAGATCTGAACCACAAAACTATTTCAAAATGATACTTAGTCTAATTATGTTTTTTGGATTTTTTATTTTTAAATGCATATATAAAAGTAATTTTCAATTATTTTTATCTCTTAGCAAAACACGTTGATTCCAAGCTAAGAGCTGGTAATAAAGAAGCAACAGATGAAGAACTAGAAAGAATTCTTGACAAAATTATGATAATATTCAGATTTATTCATGGTAAGAAATAAGTTACATTGAACAAAATTGTATCTTCAGAAAAGTTAGTGGTGCTAGATTGATTAAAATTCCTTTATTTGGGCCTGATTTTTATTTAAATTATGTCAATTTTAATAACTGGGGAATTTTAAAAACTCGGGAAAAAAACTGTAGTCATTTAAATGTCATAAAAAGTTGGTTTTGTTCCTAAATAAATACTACTCAGGGATCTTTCGATTGAAAAACATCTTTGAATATTAAGTTCTCCTTATAACTCAAGATGTAATTTTATTCTTATTTTGACCCATAAATAGGTAAAGATGTTTTTGAGGCATTTTATAAGAAAGATTTGGCAAAAAGACTCCTTGTTGGAAAAAGTGCTTCTGTTGATGCTGAAAAGTCTATGTTGTCAAAACTAAAACATGGTGAGCAATTGCAACAATAAGATAGTCTTTCCCATCTTTATTCTTGGAGATTCTTCTCAATTAATATTTTTACTTCTTTTATATTTCTTACAACCCTTTTACTTTTGGGACAGAATGTGGTGCTGCTTTCACCAGCAAGTTGGAGGGGATGTTCAAGGATATGGAACTCTCCAAAGACATTATGATTCAGTTTAAACAGGTACATTTTGTTGACTAAGTAGATGGGCAAATGATTTTTAAAATGTCTTATCTGTGTTTTTTATGGAAAAATTAAGTTATTTTAAAAATAATGTATTTGTTTTTAGTACATGCAGAATCAAAGTGACCCAGGTAATATAGACCTGACAGTAAATATACTCACCATGGGATACTGGCCAACATACACACCCATGGAAGTGCATTTAACTCCAGAGGTAAGTGCCCTAAAAAGAAGTATTTTTATAGGCCATCTATTGATAGTTTCTTGGAAGCCGAGTATGTCTGAGAGCTACCATCTTAGCATAAACTCTTCTATACAGACATATTGTCAAAAGGTTATCTTGGGCAATTTGAAAATAATTGCTTTCTCTTTCCACCAATTTCATAGTTTATCACTGTGTGACTTTCTCTTAACCTCATGACTGTGAAGGTAAGAATCAAACATTGACATTATCATAGATAATGCAGTGAATAGAATGCTGAATTAGGAGTCCAGAAGACCTGGGCTGAAATCTAGCCTTAGACACTTATCTACATGATCCTGGGCACCTGGGACCTTCTGTCTGCCTCAGATTCCTCATCTATAAAATGGTGATAATGATAACACTACTTCCCAGAGTTGTTGTGAAGATAAAATGAGATAGTATTTGGAAAGCACTTTTTGAATCTTAATACAGTATATATATATATATATACATATATATGCTAACTGTTGTTATTATTTATGTAAATATTACCTGCATGTAGATCTGGGCACTATACAAAGTTGCCTTAATCAAGTATGACTACTGCTGTTTCTGAGAGCTTATAATTTAAGTTGTGACATTTATAGAGTCTGATAATATGCCTACAAACTGAATAGATATTGAACAAATGGTTTTGTTGTTGTTGTTCAGTCATTTCAGTCATGTCTGACTCTCTGTGATCCCATTTGGGGTTTTTCTTGGCAAAGATACTGGAGTAGTTTGCCATTTCCTTTTCAGCTCGTTTTACAGATGAAACTGAGGCAAACAGGACTTGCCCAGGGTCACACAGCTAGTAAGTGTCTGAGGCTAGATCTGAACTCAGGAAGATAAGTTTTCTTGATTCCAGGCCCGGCACTCTGTCCATTTTATTTAAACAAACTGGGGTCAAAGACCAACAGAAAAATTATTCATTGGACACTTCATCTTTAACTTTATTAGCATACTGACCATTATGGGGTCAAATATGGATAATTCATGGTAATTGATAATCATTATTATTAAAAATTTAAACTTAAATCCAGAGGATGTTGGAAAATCATAAGTATTCTAAAGCATTGGGCTGTTTATAGTGATAGTAGCACCTTGAAAATGTCGGTTCACTTTGAACAGATTCAGAATATCTTTTGTACAGTTCCTGAGAAGAATTAGCACTATTCAATTGTATCTAGAGTAACAGAACTTTTCTATTTTGTACGTTGTTCACCGAATAGCAAGGATTCTAGCACAACTTTCATTAAACAAGTTTAAATAGATTCATCCTTTGTTTACTTATTTTTTTTAGCATATAATTTTCCAATTAGAAAATGACTGAACCATGCATTGTAATTTTGAAAAATGGTGGCATAAATAGCCAGTAACACTTCTAACAACACAGCCATCAAACAGAAAACAAAAAACTTTATTTCATCTAAGTTAAAAAATAATTTTCATAAAAGCTATGTGAAGAAGACTGAGCTACTCAGTTATTCTTTTTAAGTAAATCTGAGATGTTTGGTTTTTCATTTAAATCTAGACTGTGAAGAAATTTTGGTTTTTAGGTAAATAGAATTTTGCATAAGTAAGTTTTTCCCTTTTATATTGACAGATGGTTAAACTTCAAGAAGTATTTAAGACATTTTATCTTGGAAAACACAGTGGTCGAAAGCTTCAGTGGCAAACCACTTTGGGACATGCTGTTTTGAAAGCAGAGTTCAAAGAAGTATGTTAATTGAGCATCCGTTTCATGTACTTTGTTTCGTAAGCATAATCATTTTATCAGGATTTTTAAAAAATTTTAAACAAATAAAGTTTCTCTCTCCCCCTCCCCCCATGGAAATATCAGTATGAAAAAAATGGTGATTCTTCTCTAGAATGTAAGAAAAGGAAATCATCCAGTAGTGACACTTAATTCTATACAGTAGGCTATGTTCCTTACCTTAGGCAACTTCAGCAATTAAGGAATTGCCAAAGAACAGGGGAAACAATACAAATACCTTGTCTTTAAAAATAAATTAGTTTCTAATAAATTAAAACTTAGTGCTGTAATATAATACTTGCAATTAAAATTTAAACTTATGTCGTGTTTCCTAAGGTATTAAATAACCAGAATGTTCCTCAGTTACATTTTGTTCCATCTTTATCTGTATTAGAAAAGGCAAGAACAATTATTTTCTGGTTTATCTTAAGGAAAATCTGCTATAAATTTTAAACATCAAAATAATGGCATGAGCTTTGATAACAATTTAATTTTTAAAGAAATGCTTTTGTGTGCATATGCCCAGTAATCTCTTTATCTTCCGTTTTGCAGTATGCTTCTGGTACATTGTTTTGCACAAACTCATTTTCTGTCTAAGTAGGCATGATAAATAATTCTGAATCAAAACTAGCTCAGATGATCTCACCTGTTTTATTTGGTAAAGAATTATTTCCCCCAAAAAACTGACCCATCTCTGAGAGAGATTCTTTGTAGGGAAAAAAAAAAGTTAAAGTAAGTAAATGGAGCCAAACTGAGCTTCTGTTTGGTGGTGTATATCAGACTTACACAGGGAACCTGGGCTTAAAGAGTCTCATGCCTTTCAACAGCAGCCTTTGGGAAAATAGTAAGGAAGTTAGTAATCAAGGACTTTTGGTCCCATTAATGTGGGAATTCCTTCTACCTATACATATGGCAGCCAGCTGCTAATTTGTAGCCTAAATGGGAATATTTAATAAAAATAATTTTTTTTCTTCCTTCATAACTTTGGTTCTCCCTGCTCTTCCCCCCTTCCTTTTTTTTTTTTTAAATGACTAAGCCTGTGATTTCATTGGGGAGCTCCTAGCAAGGAATTTCCTCTTAACAGTGCAGACAGGCTACAATTAATAGCATGGTATTAGAGGTCTAGGAATTTAGACACTGGGAAGTTGATATTTGAATCCAGGTCTTCCTAACTTTGAACTATCTAGCCACTAAGCTCCCCCTTCCTCTCTTCTGTTATTTATTTTGTCTTTTATTCCTTCTTAAATCTATTGGTTAACTTTTGAAGAAAATGCCCATTGACTTTAAAAGGAACTCAGTAGGGTAAGGACAAGAGATTAGCATGGGGGTGGGGTTGGGAGGCCAGGGGGTATACTGTTTCAGAAATAAATATTAATTTATTTACCTTTTTTTTCCCCTTAGGGAAAGAAGGAGTTTCAGGTGTCACTCTTCCAGACATTAGTGCTCATCATGTTTAATGAAGGAGATGAATTCAGTTTTGAAGAAATAAAAATGGCCACTGGTGTAGGTAGGGAAAATGACTTTGTATATTCACAGTATCCAGATACCATCTTCAAAGCACTTATTTGTTTCTGGTGCTGTTCTAGATGCTATATCATTTTACCCTTATTTCTTGAGGAATTCAGTACCTATTTCACTTTCTTTCCTCCCCAAACTCCTGCCTTGATGCTATGGGATTGAACTTTCATGGCAATACTACCTCAGACTCCCTTGAGAGCCATTTCCAGTCATCCTAATCTGTATCTTGCCCCTGGACCCAGAAGGCTCTGGAGGAGAAAGTGAGGCAGGTGACTTTGTGTAGCCCTTCTTCACTTAAATTCAATTCACCTGGAAGTCATGGCATCACCTTCCTGATGTCATGGAACCTTTGAGAAAGAAGGACAAACAACAACAACCTCAAATTCCCTAACCTCTCAACTCTTCCATCTCCTCAGATACCATTACATTCTGTGTCAGCTACTCAGGAATAGTCACGCCCTGGCTGTCACCATTAACCACTTCTTTGATCAGAAAATCTGAGAATCTTCTATCTGACTATAACCTCCTAACATTCCATCTCTTCCCTACTCCTCACCCTCAAAGCAACCTCCTGTCCCTCCACCCTCTGAGTACTTAGTGCTTTTCTATGACTTCTCTTTGCTCCCTTCCCAACATTGACCCTATAGTTAACCAATTCGCCATCACCCTATTCTGTACTGTCATATACTTATCCTGTTGCTGCTTAACTCTTGCTGAAATCCAACCTTGGATTGCTGCCACCATCTGTATCAGAATGGAGCTTGAGGAAATCAGGCAATTGTGCTGATTAGATACATGATGAATTGTTATTTAACTTCAACTGGGCTCTCTCTACAATGAGGCAATGCTTTTATAACCCTAGTTAGTGTTATTTGTTACTTTCCACAGCTATTCCAAATTCTCTTATCTTCTCAAGCCTCTTCTATACATCTCCCTTGCCTATCCTTTCCATTGAAGATTATACTTCCACTTTACTGAGAAAATTAAAGTCTTTTTTTTAATGAGCTCTCTATCTTAATCTTAAAACCTAAACATCACTCCCGTCTCTCTTCTTTCCCTGTTTCTGATAATAAGGTGACCCTCCTTGCCAAAGCTAATCCTTCTAGATGTGTCCTTGATTCTGTTCCCTTCTGTCTTCTCCAGTAGATTTCCCCCCCTCAGTCATCCTTTCTCTCTCTTTGTAATCTTTAAGCTTTGTTACTCCCTTCAGCCATGTCTATGTCTCCTTAACTCTTAAAAAACCTCCCCCAGACATATAGTGAATTGAGCAAAACCAAAAGAACAATTAAAAGATGCTTGGTCTTTGGAAGAAAAGCTATGGCAAATCTGGACAGCATACTACTAAAAAGCGAAGACATCGCCTTGCTGACAAAGGTCCATATAGTCAAAGCTATGGCTTTTGCTGTAGCAATGTAATAGCTGTGAGAGTTGGACTATAAGGAAAGCTGAGTACTGCAGAATCAACACTTTCACATTGTGGTAGTGGAGAAGGTGTTTAAGAGTCCCTGGACAGCAAGGACATCAAATCAATCAATACTTAAAGAAATTAATTCAGGCTATTCACTGGAAGGTCAAGTATTGAAGCTTAAATACTTTGGCCACATAATGAGAAAATGTGATTCATTGGAAAAAGATGTTGGGAAAGATTGAAGGCAAGAGGAAAAGAGGATGAGATGAATAGATAGTGTCATGGAAACAACAAACAAGCTTGGACAGACTTTGAGAGATAGTAAAGGATGAAAAGGCCTGGCGTGCTGTGGTTCATGGGGGTCATGAAAAGTTGGACACAACTGAACAACAAAAAAGCACAATTTATACAATGAGTGTAAGGGATAAAAATTTTGATAGACTTAAACTCTGATGATCAGTATGGTAACCAGTCATGACTCCAGAAGTTCAATGATGAGTAGAGAACTGATGGACTGTAGTTGCAGATTAAAATGGAGAATTTCAGACACGACTAATTAAGCAGAAATTTGTTTCAGTATAATTGTTACAATTTTTATTTGTGGATGGGGGCAGTTGTTGGGGATAGTGATAGTGAGGGCAAGAAAAGAGTAGGAGGAACTTGAGAAGGGAACACCAGCAAGAACAGTTGCCATATTAAATGTGTGTGCACAAGCACATGAGTGCTGTGTGTGTCATGGGGTAAAAACTTTAACTAGACCCTAGAGTTTCCTCAATCTGTGAACCTCTCTCTCTCCTCCCTAGAAAAACCTGTCTCTATTTATTGCGTCTACTTCCTCTCACTCCCTCTTCATTCCCTTGCACCCTGGCTTCTGACTTGTCCCTCAGTTGAAACTGCTCTTTACTGATGATTTCTTAATTGCCTAATCTGATGGTCTTTTCTCACTTCTTATCCTTGACCTCTGCTGCATTTGACATTATTGACTGCTCTCTCCTCCTGGACACACTAATAGGGGGTTTCATTACTCTCCTGGGCCACCTCTTACCAATCTTACTACCTTCTCAATCTCCCTTGCAACAGAACTCTTAACTGAGTATTCCCCAAGATCCTAGCTGTGTGACTCTGGACAAGTCACTTAATCTCCCTCAGCCTCAGTTTCCTCATCTATAAAGTGGGAATAAATTATTTTACTACCTCACAGATAATCTCTATATAGAAGAATTATAGACTTGTATATGCAGCCCTGGCCTCTCCCTTGAGCTTCAGTCCCATGTGACCAGCTACGTAATAGACATTTCAAACTGACTGACCTGGAGATATCTCAAACTTACCATGTCCCAACTAGAGGTATTCTTTGCTTCCCAAATCCTCAATCTCCCAGGTTCATGACCTCTGAATTACTCCCAGCTCCTCCTTCCCTCTCACCTCACATAATGATTAGGTTTCCAAATCAGGCCATTTTCCCTTCTCTGCATCACTCCTATCTGTCTTCTCACATGACTATGTAGGGGCTGATATGCCCTCTCTTTACACAGTCACCAACTTGGTGTAGGCTTGCATTACCTCTATCTAGAGCACTGTAGAGGCTTCTAATCAGTATCCCTGCTTCAAGTCTCAGAGTTGCCAAACTGATTTTCCTGCAGCATTTATCTGACTTATCCCTCCCCTACTCAGTTAACTCCAGTGATACCCTATTCCCTTGAGATAAAATAAAAATTCCTCTGTTTGGCTTTTAAAGCCATTAATAATTTGGCCCCACCCTTTCTCATTATACCTGCTTTCCTTCCTATACTCTGTGATCCAGCCAGATGGGCCTTCTCTTTGTTCCTCACTCATGGCATGCCATCTCCCACCCCCCCATGCCTTTGTAGTATCTGCTTTCAGTGCCTGAAATGTAACCCCTCCTCTCCACCCCCTCCTAATGGATCCCTCTCTTCAAGACTATTCACACAACACCTTACAGTGCCTGGCACATAGTACGTCTGTAATAAAATTTGACTGATAGGTAAATCGGGTCCTCTTCTTATGTATAAAATGGTGATTCTTTAATTGTATTATCAGAATGACTTTAAGTAATTACAAATGTATTATTCAATTAAATGTCAGGTTGTAACTACCTTTTTTTCCTATATACAGAGGACAGTGAATTGCGAAGAACCTTACAGTCTTTGGCTTGTGGTAAAGCACGAGTACTGATTAAAAGTCCAAAAGGCAAGGATGTAGATGATGGAGACAAATTCATCTTTAATGGAGATTTCAAGCACAAATTGTTTAGAATAAAGATAAATCAAATCCAGATGAAAGAAACTGTATGTATTAAATTCTGTATTTTATTTTTATATTCCTATGATGTACTTATTAAAGAGTCAGTTCATTTATTTTATGATCAAATTTCCTTGTGTTAATACAGGTCAAAAATATATGCCAAAGTATTCTATATTGTGACTGCATTAGATTTTTTTAAAAGATTTTTAATGTTCATTATAAATGATAGAAGCTTACTATCCAAAGTTTATAAGAAACTGATACAAACATAGTCAATAATGTAATTCACATTGTTGAAGATAAACAACTCCTACATAAGGAGATAATCAGTAGTACAGGATCACATACAAGCATACACAGCCTCACTAATGACTAAAAATAATTTTGTCATCATTATGTAACTATTAATGATAAAACTCAGTTTGGGTGAGGCCTAATAAAAGGAAGAGATGTGACAAAATAAGTCAACATTTGTATGTCTGTTGCCACTATAAATTAGCACATACTTTGTAGAAGTCAGGGTAGCAATGTATAAAAAGTACAAACTGTCCATACTGACTAACCTTATAATTCTAGTTTGGGGAAATATAACCCTAGGAAATAAACCACAAAGGGAAATTTTAAGAAGTTTACCAAGATTCCTGGCATTGCTGTTTATATTAGTAATAAATTGGAAACAACCTATTTACTGCACCATTGAAAAGTATGAGCTAGACCCCCTTATCTTTCTCCTAGTTCAGCCATGTGCACAAAACACATGTCCACTACCATCTCACCCCACCTCTCCTACAGGGGCCCAGCAGGGTGCTACAGTACTAAAATGATCTTCATTGTGTGTCAGTCTTGGTTCAAATTGATTTGGTCTGTCTGGATTGCCAGCTACTGCTTCTTTATAAGCTTTGCTGTAAGCTCTGAAGATTCCAAGCAATGTTCTCCGTTTCTGCTATGTCCTACCTCTAAGCCTATGACAGCTCTATGATAAAGACCCAAATCTCCTAAATTTTAAGCTTAAACCTAAGGGCTTTGAGGTTTTCCCAGTTGGCCCCTATGCCAGAATAGACAGAAATTGATTCACTCCTTTCTCCTTTAGTAACTGTTACGACCCTCCTCTCTCTGTTCAAAACTTGAGGCCTCACCCCTGTGAATCAGTGGTAGAAAGTCTCCTCCATTCCTCAGTTCCTTGGAAACTCTGACTTTCTCTCTCTTGTAGGATTTGCTGTTCCTGAGCTCAAGACCTGTCAGTGTCCTCTAGCTCTAATTTCCTCCCCAGCCTCCTTAGTTCAGGCACTCAGACTGATTGGGACATTTTTGCCTGTCTGTTCTTATCCCACAGCATTCTGATTAGAGGGGTTTGCCCTCACTTCTGTGGTGATCCGAGTGGCCCACGCACAAACCAACGTCATTCCCAAGTTGGGCGTTCTTCAGGAAGTAGGGTCCAGGCCATTTCCTAGGTGTGGGTTTCCCGGCTCAGCCTCAGTCTTTATTATCGCATAACTTTCATAACAAATATAAATATGAGAAAAAATTATGAAAAGTAGGGGCTAATCAGACTTTTAATATATTGACATTATGGAATATAGAGAGGTGAATAGTTAAAACAATTTTAAATATGTGGACTATGTGTCCATTTAGGGAAGCAGATATATATCTGTTTCCCTGAATATTTTTATTTTTATATTATAATTTTACCATTTAGGATTATTAATCCTAAATGGTAAAATTACAATATAAGAAGCACAGGATTTGAATTTCAAGTACCTATATCCAAATCCTAACCCTGTGTGTAACTTATTGCCTGTGTGATATCTGGCAAGTTACTTTAACCTTTCCAAGCCTGTTTTCCTCATCTGAAAAATAAAGCTAGATTAAATTATCTCTATAGTCCTTACCAGATCTGAATCAACAAACCTGTGAAAATTATAGTATGGTAAAGCAAGATACTTTCTATTGAATATGCTATATAACTTAATTATAATATATAATGAATTATACTCAATGCAAAGAAAAGCCAACAAAATAAAAACTATTGGAGTATCTCTGTTTTAGCAGAATTTGACCTTTATTATGTCATTTACTCAAATATAGGGTTGAAATCTTTTCTCACTCAGAGTGGTCTTTTTTTAATTAAAAAAGACAGAATGAGTTTTTAAAAAGGCTTTTTTATTATTATTTTAATCTAATCTTGGAATTGAAAATAACTCCCCCTAAATATTTTTACTTGGGCTTAGCGTTGTGTGGCATGTCTATTTGTATAATAAAGGCTTTCTACAAGAAAAGAAATTGTAGCAAAGTCACTTCACCTGATTAGAAATCTGGTTTTTAGTCTCTTAAGATTTATATCACTTTCTTACATGAATTATTTACAAAGAAAACATTGCAAAGATAATTTTTTTAAACATAGAATTAAAATAATTCAAATATTTGACTTATTTATGTACCTAGAGTTGTTACAAATGGCAAAATAAAGAGGTTCAGATAAGAAATATCCTAAAATTCTTGCATAGATAAAAATTAATTATGTATGTAGATTGCTGATTTATTGCCTTGATTTATGAAATTTTCTTTCATATCTCAGCGAGTGCAGTTAGGTTTACCTATCCGTGAGTTCATAGACATAGGGCTGTAAATTAAAAGCTAGAAGGAATCTTCAATGTCATCTAGTCCAACCCCCTCATTTTCATATAAGGAAACCCAGAGGAGGGGAAGTGACTTACGTTAGACCATACTGGTTATGGTAAGTGCTGTGACTCCAAACCCTGCACTCTTTCCCAGTGTGCCACACTCCTACATTAACACTCCCCTCCCCCCAAGTTCTTCTCTATGAAATGTTCATTTGTGATGTGTTCAGATTGATACCTCTGATCTGCTCATGTGAGAGGCAACAATTCAGAGTGCTAGACTGAGAGTCAGGAAGACCTTTGGTCACATCACTTAGCCTTCCTGAGCCTTGATTTCCTCATCTGTAAAATGGAGGGTTGTTGAAATAATCAAATTAAAAGTGTATGTATATATAAATATGTATATGTAAGGTACTTGCTAAATCTAGAGTGCTCTATGAATGTCCATTATTAGTTCTTTTCCATAGTAGGCATGTAATCTGTTGATTTCAATATTTTTTTTCCTGAGAAAAAAGGTTTTAAAAGACTTTAATTACACTTAAAATTTTAAAATATACAGAGGCAGCTAGGTAGCACATTGTTAGCACATTGAATAGAGTACTGGGCTTGGAATCAGGAAGATCTGAGTTCTAATCCAGTCTCAAATACTTACTAAGTTATGTGAATCCCTGGTGAGTCACTTAACCTCTGTCTGAATCAGCTTTAAAATGGAGGGGATAATAGCACCTACCTCTCAGGCTTGGTAAGGATCAAATGAGATAATATTTGTAAAAGTCTTGACATATAATAGGTGTTATATAAGTTATATTTTATTACTTAATGAATTAAAAATTGGTTTCATTAAAAATCTTATAATGCAGAACAAAATAATCTATATCTGATTTGTGATTTGGCCTGCCATGTAGAATTTTTTTCGCTAGAATTCAAGGATGTTAAAGAACTAATTTTGAAAAGTTTCCTATATTTCATTATTTTGTAATTATTAAACTTTAGGTTGAAGAACAAGTTAGCACCACAGAACGAGTGTTTCAGGATAGACAATATCAGATTGATGCCGCTATTGTACGAATAATGAAGATGAGGAAGACCCTTGGTCATAATCTTCTAGTTTCTGAATTGTATAATCAGCTGAAATTTCCAGTAAAGGTAAATATAACATCTTCAAATTGAATTACAGTACTCAATTATATTTTATTAACTAACCATTGGTCAAGTATGTTTTGTTCATTTGACTATCAAGGAATTGATTCATAATCTCATCACACATATCAACTGAGCATGCGTCACAAAAATTAACATCTTCTTTTGAACTGAGTATAGAAACATAAGTAATGGTCAGACCTTTAGTCCAGATTTTTTAAAATTCTCTAACAGTGAGTCTGCTGATATTTTCAGGGAAAAGATGGATACTGCTTAGTCTTCTGCATGGACTTTTCCTCAATATGTGTACACTGCGACCTTCTCAGAGAATTCAGAAGGTCACTGCATGTGGTTACTTTAAAAGTTAACAAAAGTAACATGGATGGAAGGGATTTTCACAATTTATTGTTGAAAATTTTTCCATTTTACATTAGTTAGCACCTTCTAGAATATTTTCTGTAGAACTTGGGAAAGAATTCAGAGGATAACAGAAATGATTACAGGTGAGGAAGATAAAGTGGCAAACCATATTAGTCTCTTTCTTCTCAATCCTGTTTCCAAGATCCTAACCTGAATTTTTCTGGGACCGGCTTTTGATTAATTCTCTTTGCACTGTGCTCTCAGATTTGGTTTACTCTCTGATTTCAACAAGGAGGTAATAATCCATAATCATATAGCAAGTAATGTCAGAGTTAATGGTATGATATCTAACTCATTCCAGATGGAAAAAAGCTGGATGACTTAATAGGTGTGGTCTTATTCAACCTCTTTTAAGTAGCCATGCTTAATGCTGATGACAAAAAGTTTTCAGTGATGCGCTATCCAAGGATGTGTAAATTAAGCCAAGATAGAGAAAATTCTTCTGAAAATATTTCCCTCACTAAATCTCCACTATCTTTTTCTAATATCTCTATTTCTGCTGCCCTACCTTCCTATGTTTTCTTCTTCCCATTCATCTCATGTCTTTCATATCTCCCTAAGTGATTCTAATACTTGACTCATGTGAAAGAGGTGTTTTATAGAATTGGAATCCTTTAACTGGATGACAATTGTCTATCCTAGTGATTTCAAACCTGTGAATATGAATGGTCCTTTTTAACAATGAAAAATTTTATGAATCCCCATTTGAATGATAGTTATGCTATTTTTATCTATTGTTTGAGAAAATAGATAGCAAAAAGCTATTGTGAATTCATTTGTGCTTTTTCATTTGAATTACACATCACAACAGCAAAAATAATGTCTGTATGTGTGAAACAGTTATTAGTCTAAAGAAGGTATTGTTTATTGTTTATCCCTTTGTCTTGCTTGGTTTGTTTATCCCATTGACACCTATTTTTAAATATGAACTTTCCATTACTACATCTGACAACATATTATTAAAAAGGGTTAGGATAAGGTATAGAACCAGAGGTGGTTTTCTGATAACTAAATATAATATATTGATTTCTACAAATTTGATAAGCATGCCATCTGTATCTTCATCCAAATAATTGATAAAAATGTTGAACAGAACTGAGCTTTGTTGCATTCTCCTAGAAAGCCCTCTCTACATTGGCATTGATTCATTCATTAGCACTGCTTGGTTCTAGTTGTTCAGCCATTTCAAGATCCACTTTACTATCATTCTATCATTTATTTATGTCTTGCCCACAAGAAAACTTAGAGAACATACTCTTGGACTTGGATTTTGCAAGGCTTTTCAACAGTCTTTGTAGCATTTCCCAGTCCTACCAGTAATAATAATAACCCTGTCAAAAAAGACACAGAGGTTCTTAACGAACCCATGCTGGCTCTATATTGGTGTTCACAAATATCCTTAGGACCATCTGGTATTTCTGTTTTCCAATGTAATTATGTGTGGTATAATAGTTGAAGGAAATATTTACATTTGTTGACTATGATACATTTGAAAATTAACAAATTTTCCTTTTTAAAAAATATTTGCCTAACAGTTGCCTAACAGTCATTGATTAGTAACTACTAAGCAATTTTTAAATTTCACATCAGGTAACCATCAATCATCACTTTTATATGGAAAAATTTTCAAGGGAAATAATAATAGCTGGTTATAACATGACTTAAGCTAACATTTAACATCTGAACTTTAGAATTAATGATATATACACAGGAAAATTCATAAATTCACTAATTGCTTTCTCCAGCTTCTAAGAGCAAATATAAAGGTGGATATTAATACATTGCTCCTTTTTAATCATCTCCTATATTAGGAAATCTAACACCACTATAATATTTTCTTATAGCCTGGAGATTTGAAAAAGAGAATTGAATCTCTAATAGACAGAGACTATATGGAAAGAGACAAAGACAACCCTAATCAGTACCACTATGTTGCATAATGAAGACGACAACAGACTGTTTTCTATAAAACACTAGAATGTATCTTCAGGACACTGAAACATACCGATGCTGTTTCCAGACCTACTTTCAGCAGATTTTCAGGTTGATGCATATGGTTCAATCAGCTGCATGCACTGCTGTGGATGAGAAAAGCAAAGGAAATGTTTCTTGGTTCATCCTTTACAAGGCATAGTGATTTTTAAATGGCATACATCTCCTCTTCCCTGACCCCACCACCCCCAATCTTCCTCTTATTCTATTAGACCATTAAGATTGTTTCTACTGCTCTGTACAAAATAATTTTGAAGTTGGACAGGAAGATACCAATTAAAAGACATTTCCTCTTGTGGACTTTTTTTCTGTGACAAAACACCGAAAGTTTGGTTTGGATTTGTGTGTGATCATGAATGCACATCATTTAAAAAAAAAAAAAAAGAAGACCCTAAATGCTGCATTCTCTAGCTACAAAGATTACTTAGGTATTTACGAAAACAAGAAACCTTAATTAATGAACACTTAGGCAGAAACATGTCAGTGTTCAAATACACTGACTTTTGAATTATGCACCATGAATACCAGTATCTATTTCTGTTTCATTTATTTTCAGGTAGTTTTAAACTTTGCAGACTGGTTTTTTATAAATCAGGTTTCTAAGTAAGATCTCTGAAGTGCCAAGAGGATGCTTATGTTTAAATATAGTGAACCATCAGATTCTTTATTTTAGCTATGGTATTCATTTGTGAATTTCCTGTTTGGGATTTGTGTTTTTTGGTTTGTTCTTATTTGTTTGACATTTTAAGATTGAGTCTAGCGGACCCAGTTTTTTGCATTAGGGTCACTGCTATTTGATTTTATTTACTGTAACCATAGTATTGCTACAGTAAACCTTGGTTGTGTTTTTACAGTCATACACAAGGATAGTAATCATACTATGTGCTCTACCACTGTAAAAAAAAAAAATTATCAAAGGCTTTTTAAAAGTCTTGATGTTGTGAAAGCAGAGGTTATTTTGTCTAGAGAGGCTAAAAGAATTTTGTTGGTATCTTGTTTCATATTGTATATATGTAAGTGGGTCTGAATTAAAGAATGGAAGTTATGTAGCTATATAGTATGGTAACTATGAGCAAGATACTTTTTGTGATAACATTTACAAGTACCTCTGTATATTTTACTGGATTTGCATAATAGCATGTTTCATTTTGATTAAAAGCTACCAAAGGAGTTTTGATCATGACATAAGTGTTTAAGCAATACTTTTCAGAAAATACTAAATTTATGTAATTTGATTTTGTGCACAATTAAATCCCCCTTTTAAAACATGCATTGTTTAAAATGTGACATCTTACAGATTTTCGTATTAAAGTCCTTATTCTTTCTTCAGGCATCATCATTTCCATTGCTTTTATTTCTTTTCTTGGTTCTACAGGATGTAGTATATAGAAGCCAAATAGATTTCTACTGCATATATATTAAGTTCAAGAACTATGTCTAGAGATTGTTAATATTGTAATTTAATGTAGACTTATATTTTGAATAAAATTAGTTTAAATTTGCCTAAAAATTACAGAAATAAAATTTTGTGATATGTGAAATACAAATTTCTCATAACTTTTTAGCCATCATATCTACATGTTTGATGCAAGCACCAGGCAAACAATTTTTGGTTAATCTACATAGCTCTGCGTAGATTTAATACCCCTGTCCAAAAAAGGAGCAGACAGCATCTGTGACTATAAAGACCAGATCATTCTTTTCTTATCATATCTTATCATATACTGCCTTGAGGGAAGGAAAATGATTGCAATGTTGCTGAAATTTTTTATTTTCCCTATGACCTCAAATACCTGTCAACGCTTTTTAATACTCTATTTTGGCTAGTTAGATTTTGATTCCTACTGTTTTCAGAGATGACCCTGTTTTTCTGCTGTGACTGGTAAATCCCCATCTTTGAGCTCTAAGCACTAGCTCCCATTTCAGTTCTGTTTTTTCTGAGTTTGTCAGTGTCATTTAAAAATCCTGTCCAATTTTTTTTTTACCTATATCCATAAAATGAATCAACAGATAACCTGTGACAATCAAATACACAAAGTTTGATTCTCATGAGAAGCACTATTTTATTCTATAGTAAAAAAATTCATTGTACAGGTACCATCCTCAGTGTTTGAAAAGTTGTTCTATATAGAGTGATAGGTACATTGTTGCATTTCATATTTAAAAAGATTCTATGCTTGAAAATGCTACTTACTGTGTAAAGGAGTAGCTAATTTCCTAACATATCTTGAAAAACATCATCTCAACCTTGAATTATATCTCCTTTCCCCTCTCCCCATTTCTGTTTTCTTCAGTTTTCTTTTGTTTCATATTTTGTCGAATCCATTTAGCAGGATGTAGCACCAATAAAATTAGATTAGTGCTAAATACAAACATTTGCATTTTTGAAGGAAAAAGTTTAATCAAGTCACATAATAAAGATAATGTAAATAGCTCTGAACGTAAAAGTTGTCATTTTCCTTTCCAATGACAGTGAACATTATAAATTTGTAATTTGGTTATGCCAGGAAGGTAAAAATTAAAGTAAAATTCTTGTAGTTCGTTTTATAACTTCATTAGGCTGATTTAAAAAAAAAAGATATTTTTCTAACATTCAAAACAGTTTAAATCAATTTTAGTATCATACTGCTATGATGTTGTCTTCCTAAGCATTTCTATGCTGTTACCAGTGGCACTCAGAAAATAATATTACAGAAATTGAGAGCATCCTTTTTCCTATAGTAACAATAACTGAAGAGTGAGTGACTTGATAGCGTCAGAGAATTAGTCTTGAAGGGATCATGGAAGTCTTTCCTCATCTGTAAAATGGAGATAATACCTGCATGATCTTACAAGGTAGTATTGATAAATGAAATAATGTGTATAAAATCATTTTCTATACCTCTAGAAATTTGAGCTATTACCCTTACACTTAAGGAGCAAGAAGAAGAGGATGAACCAGCAAAAGAGAGAGAAAGGTGCAGTCAGGCATCATGAGACTCATAAGAGACTACTGTCACATAAACCAAGAGTCTGTGTCTATCCAGGCATAGAGTTGTCAATAATCTAAAGTGCTGCAGAATGTTCATTGCTTCCAAAGAGCAATCATATTGATTAAAAGGTCATTGGTGTCCTTTGAGAGCTATGTCAAGGAACTGGTGAGGTCAGAAATCACAAGGGATCTTGCAATGTATAAGCATAAGCTACTCTTTGTAGTACATCTGTGAGACTGATGTTAAAAGGAGAAGATAAAGAGAAGATTTGAAGAGAAAATGAGGGAACCCAGTGCAAATGGTCTAAAATCCCAAAAAGCAAGAGACAAGTCATGCTGAAAAGGAAGAAGGGAATAAGAGTAGAACCTAGGGAGAGATGAAGTTTGGGACAGTTGTTAATAGAAAGTATAGGAGGTGGTAAATCAGATATGTAAATTACCTTGTACAGGTGAGAGCCCAGTTGACGGCATTAATTGGTGACAGATGCTGTATAGTTTTCTGATTTCTTCTAGGAATATTGAGTAATTGGGTTAGGAGAGAAAAAGCAGTTGGTGAGGATGACCTGGGATTGAAGATGAACAGGATTTAGATGTGGAAAATAGTGCCTTATAGAACATTACTGAGTCTATGCTGTGAAAGAAAGAATAAATCTACAATCCTACTTTTGGCTTCCAAAGGAGAAGGCTGTGTGGCAAAGGGAGCTGGAGGAGGACTTGAGCTTAATAAGGAAAAGGAAATGGTGAAAGTGGTTAGGATGACTTGTGAAGAAGACAAAGTTAAATGTAGGAGAATTCTGACGAAAAAAACTTGAAGAAAAGGGCATCAAGCAGTTAGGTAATTCATAAGGAAAGGTAAGTAAGAAAAGGTAAGTTAAGTGAATGAAATGGTAAAAATGAAAATGATGGAGCAAAGAAACAAGTAATACCTAGCTGCCATATTGTTGAGAGAAAGGAAAGGAAGGTATAATTGTCAAGTTTGTAGGTTCCCAAAGTGGGCAATACCACCCCCTGAGGGGTGCTGGTACGATCCAGGGGGGCAGTAGTAGCAATTGGGGGGCATTGAATAAAAATAAGGCGGTGGTGAAAGCATAAGGAAAGAAGAGAAGAGAAGAAAATCTGGAAAAACTTCATACATGTTTCATCTGTTGTGTAACAAAGTTAAAGTCATAGTGATTACATTATTTTCCGAATAAACACACAAAATACAAGTTATAACCCATCAGTGGTCAAGTCCACCAACAGGTCTTAACAAGCAAGTGTTGGCAGGCAGTGCATTGTTGGGAAGTCCAACATGCCTGGGCAGGAATGTGGGTATAATGACTTGTTTACAATATAATATTATATGGTTACATGGTCAATGTTGCATCATCAAAATTTCAATGCAGGAAGAAAACCCAGAAATTTACAATAAATTATTAAATTTTTTAAAAAATATTTCATATTTTTTTGAAATGATGCAAATTTTAAAAAAAACCATTAAAAGGTTAAGAAAAGTAGATTGGGGGTGGGGGTGCTGAGTAATTTTTTTTTAAAAGGGGGCAGTAGGCCAAATAAGTTTGTAAACCTCTGGTCAAGTTGTTAAGATAAAACAATATAGTAAATAAGGATATGAAAATTTTAAAGAAGTTCTTACATAGTGAACTATCTGCCTACAAGCAATTTGGAAGACAAAGCTGAGTATTCTAAACCAATTTGGAGAGCATGGGAAATTTGCATTACATTCATTGTTTTGTTTTGTTTTTTGGCAAACCAACTTTAATATTAGAGATTAAATGTGAGAGAACTTGAAGAAAAGTGGGAGGAGAAAAAGAAATGAGAAAAGACTTGAAGAAAAGGACTCAAGGAGTAGGTAGTTCATTAGGGAAGTTAAAAAAAGGTAAGTCAAGTGAATGAATTAGTAAAAAATAATGTTAGTGGGGGAAGGAAAGGAAATTCTTTCTGTTCCTCCACAGTCCAGCTTATCTCTGTCTAATACTTTCAATGGGGGACAGTATGATCACAAAAGTGTAGAATAATCCTGTAAAAATCACGTTAGTGCCAAAGCTTAGAATGAGCTGGAGCTAACCAGGAAAGCTAAAGACAACAGAAGGGTTTGGGACTTGGGAAGTTATTTAAGTTCCCCAGGGTCAAAAAAAAAGTACAAAAAGGATTGGACCCCTGCTGTGAGGAGAGGGGGACATTGATAACTACCTACAGAAGGCAGAACCTGTTATTTTTGCTTTTGTTTTCCCAAGGACAGAACAAAAATGGCAGCTCTAACTGGACAGAGTTGGCTATAGAATCAGGAAAACCTAGACACCAGTCCACCTTGCAAACAGTGGTTGTGTGATCTGGGCACATCACTTGGCCCCTCAGTAGCCCTGGAAGCTCACTTGGGATTATAAATTACAGAGCCAGGGCCAACTGGCTGTCTTTGGTCAAGGGAACTTTCTCTTCAGGACTTCCCCTATATCAGTAAAATCATTGGTCTAGGGCTAGGTGAAAAGAGTTAAAACATAGTATAAATAAGGAAATAGTAAGAGATATAAAATTCATTTCACCTAGACCAGATGAATTTCTGAAAGATCATGAGAAAGATCATTGAGAGTTCTAACAGACCTGAAGAAGGGTGCTTATGCCCAAAAAAAGGAAGATTATACAAACTACAGGATAATGAAATTGGTATTGTATAGATTCTCGGCCAGATTTTTAGAACATTTTAGTAAACGGCTATTAAAAGGAAACCCCTCAAAAAGCTACTTGATTTCAGCAAGAACAAGTGGTGCCAGACTAATTTTGACAGGGTTCCTTAATTAGTAGATCAAGAAAATGCTGTAAGATATCATTTGGATTTTAGTACAATCAGACTGTGTGCCAGGCACTGTGCTAAGCCCTGGGGGTACAATGATATACAATCTATATACAGGATTGATTTGAGATATTCACAGAGAGAAGGCACTAGCATTAGAAGGGATCAGAAAAAGCTTCTTGTAGAAGGAATTTTAGCTGAGATTGGAGGAAGCCATGAAGAGGGAAAGAATTCTAGGCATGGGGGACAGCCAGTGAAAATGCCTAGAGTCAAGAGATGGATTATCTTGTTCAAGGAACAATAAGGAGGCCACTGTTGCTGGATCACAGAGTGCAGAGAGGGGACTAAGGTGTAAGAGGACTAGAAAAGTAGGAAGGACCATGTCTTGAAGGGCTTTTAAAAGCCAGAGAGTTCATATTTGATCCTGGAGGTAACGGAGTTGATTGAATAGAAGAGTGATGTGGTCATGACAGCTCTTTAGATCAATTTGATGACTGAGTAGAAGATGTACTACAGTGGGGAGAGATTTGGGGTAGGTAGACCTGCCAATGGGCAATTGCAGTAATCCAGGCAGGAGGTGATAGGGCCTGCATCAGTGGGGTAATAGCTCAGAGAAGAAAAGCGGGTGTGTATGAGAAGGTAGAATCTATAGGACTTGGCAACTGATTAGATATGGGGGTGGTGGTAAGAGAGTGATGAGTTGAGGATGAAACCTGGATGACTAGAAGGATGGTGGTGCCCTTGACAGTAATAGGGAAGTTACGAAGAAGAGAGGGCTTGGGAAAGCTGATGAATTCATTTTGGAACATGTTTAAGATGTCTACAGGACAGTTCAAGATGTCCAATAGTCAGTCAAGCATTTATTAAGCTCTTGCTATGTGGCAAGAGCTGTACTAAGAACCTGAGGATACAAAGAAAAGCAAGACAGTCCCTGCCCTCAGGGAGCTCAGTCTAGTGGGTGAGACAATCTACAAACAATTATGTACAAACCAGAAATACACAGGATAAATTATAGGTAATTAACAGAAGGGGGGATTAGCATTAAGGGAGATCCAGGAAAGCCTTCTTATAGAAAGGGGGATTTTAGCTGGGACTTGAAGGAAGTCAGGAAAAGCTGGAAGCATTTGGAGATGGGAGACTGAGGTGGAAAAAGATTAGGGCTAGATAAGTAGTTCTGGGAATCATGATCATAGAGATAATTGAATCCATGGGAGCTGATGAGAACAAGTGAAATAGCATAGGAAAGTAATTTCTTGAGAAAATAATGGAAAGCTGTAGATGTGGAAGAAAAATAATCCACTTGGATTTTAGCCAAATCTGTCAGTTCCATTTTTATTTAGTCCTGCCCTAAGCAGTTTCCAACTCACACTTCATAGTAATTGTGAAACAAAAGAAGAAATTCCATAGCTAGAATAGAACAAAAACACATCATTTCAATTAGAGTTTTTAGAATTATTATGCAAGTGGTCAATGTTAATGTTTGCATACACCTTGGAGAAGATAAGCTTTCCTCAAACTAAACGTAAACAAAAGGGATATTTAATTTTGTTAAAATTAAACACTCCCACTTAATTTTGGTTTTTCATCAATTCCCTGTACTGATCTCATTCTGTTGAGAGGGAATGTGCTATTGTTAAGAGGGCAATGAACTTGGAATTGGGCAGACCTGGCTTCAAATACCACCTCATACACTTGCTACCTTTGTCACTCTGGGTAAAATATTTTAACTCCTTAATGCCTCAGTTTTCTCATTTATAAAATGAGGAGGTTGCACTTGATAGTCTCTTACAAGTTCCCATTCTAAGACTGATCCTGTAATCAAGCTACAGGTTCTGTCTTTCAGAGAATTAAGAGCATTACCTGAAACAGTCAATACACATTAATTAAGCACTTAGTATTTGCCAGGAACTATGTTAAAGAAAGTCCTTGCCCTCAAAGAGCTTATATTCTAATGGGGAAAGACAATACATAAAACAGGATGGGGGGGGGGGGGGGAATGAGGACCGAGCAGGAAGCGAGGGAAAGTGTCCACTTCAGGGCATGGCAGCAGAATTTGGAGAAGCAGAAGGAGTGCTGGGAGAGGAATGAAGGGTGGCTGGCCTGGGTCCTCCCTCAAAATGGAGGTTCCAGGAAGAACGTATCAATGAAAACAACGGGCTGCGCTGCCAGAGGGTGAGAAAGCAGATGAGGCACGATGATGATGATGATGTCTGAAAGAAGAATGAAGTCCTCTTCAAGAGAGGACTTTAGGGGCAGCCAGGTGGTGCAGTGGACAGAGCAATGGCCCTGGAGTTAGGAGGACCTGAGTTCAAATTTGGCCTCACACTTAACTAGCTATATGACCCTGGGAAGTCATGTAACCCTGATTGCACAAACTGATCTCAAGCACAATCTGTTAATTCTTTTTTTTTTTTTTTTTGTGAGGTAATTGGGGTTAAGTGACTTACCCAGGGACACACAGCTAGTGAGTGTTATGTGTCTGAGGCTGGATTTGAGTCCTCCTGACTCCACCTAGCTGCCTCTACAACCTGTTAATTCTAAGGTCTCATTTCATACCTGTTGTCATCCTTTAGGCTACATATAATGACTTCAATATAGCACTTTGTTCTTCACAAAGCTCTTTACGTATGTTAACTCATTTGATCCAGCAATCTTGTGAAGTAGGTACTATTATCATTCCTATTCTACAAATGAAGAAACTGAGGTTGAGAGAAATTCTATGACTTGCCCAGGGTCACAAGGCTAAGTATTTGAGGGAAGATTCAAACTCAGGGGTTCCTGACTCCAAGTCCAGCACTCTATCCACTATATCACCTGTGCTGGTTCAGTATAAAGAAACTGATATCAGTAGATGAAGGAGAAGTTATCATTGATGATTTGGTTTCTACAAAATCTAGACATGAGAATCTGGCCAAAAAATTTTAAAAGACCTTAGTTTAAACTATCCACATGGGCTTAATGATTAGTCTTTTTGTCTCTGAAGTTGTACATCTTGTGTAAAGTCATATCCATTTTGCTATGGAGTGGCAAATTCTCTTTTAGGGCTGTGGATAAGTTACCTAGACTTTCACCCTGCCCTTCCATTACTATGTCAGCTTTTAAAGGGGCTGAAGCATTTTATAGGGTGAATTGTGGATACCGGATTGAAAACTTTGACTTTTAATAGCAGTCTTGGTGATTAGCAAACAAGATACGGGTTCCTTCCAGTAAGCTTCTAAAGCTTTCCTTAAAGGATTTTTATATGGATCTAGTCTCCAGATTATAAAAAGCTGGCACTATTTATACATCTAGGACCTGTGAATGGAACCCCTTAACATTTTATCAATGTCCTGCAATAATTCAACATGTCATAAGCCAAATAAAGATTTGCATAAAAGGGGGAAAGGGTGAGGATGCTACTAGGATTCCCATCAGTTTTCTCATGAATACTTCATGAAAGCTAAGAACAGTTTTTCTACTTGGGATGGATTTCACATTCAGAAGAACAAGTGATAAGGTATCTAGACATTTCAGACCAGTTTTGCCATATACCTTGACCAGCTCATTTTTCAAGATACTGATCTGTATTTTACTAGTCCTGCTGATTGAGGATGCTCATTGAGGGCAGTGGACATGCTGTTGAATTTGTAGAGCTTTACAAATTTCCTTAATTACCTGGTCCATGAAGTGAGTCCCTGAATCACTGCTGATGAACAGTGGTATTACAAATTGTGGTATGAAAGCTCTCCAATAGCTTTGGTTTTTTTTTTTTTTTGTAACTGTCATTGAGTCTATGGTTCAATCTGTAAAAACATAATGAGATAACATATTTATAATTAAAACGTTTAATTATTCCAATAAAATTAGCTTGAACATTGAGAGGGGAAAGGGGGTGCTGCTCTCATTTTAATTAGTTTCTCAACATGAAGGGCCTGACATATGGGGCAGATATAGCAATACTCTTGGGTTGTAAAGGAAAATTTGGAGCTTGCCAATCACCTAGTCTTCTTTGAAATTCCACAGAGCATGCAAGCAAGTTGAGGAAGGATCACCCTGGACACAGCCAGATTGCCATCAGTAGGGACAATCTGGCTGCAAAAGGTGTGCTGCCAGCCTCCAGGCTACTTTTTCAGGTTCAGAGGCCTGATCTTGTGGAAAGGCAAGATCTTCTATACTGACTAATGGAGGTTGGAAAGGAATAAGAAAATGACAGTTGTGAAGCCTGAAGGTGGGAAGAGGCTGAAGCCTTGGCTGAGGAGTCTACTAAGGCATGGGCTAGAAGATAAGTCTATAACAGGTAGATTCATAACTGACTCAAAAAGTAGTCAGTCATGGTTCCATATCATGCCCCAGGAATCTGTGCTTGACCTTGTGTTCTTTCTGAAATACTTTTTTTGATCTGTTTTTGTGAAAGGTAGATCAGTATACCAATGGTATACTAATAAAATTTGCAAATGATGCAAAGTTGGGAGTGATAGACACAATCTAGATATACATACTAAATAACAGGATTAAAATCCAGAAAGATCTTGATAGACTAAAACATCTACTGGATCTAATGAGATGGAATTAAATAAGGAAAACATAATGTAAAATCTTATGCTTGGGTTCAAGAAATTGATTTTACCAAGAAGATGGGGAGGCATGGTTAGATAGTAGTTTGTCTGAAAAAAAAGTAACTTCAGGGTTTTAGTGTATTTACAAGCTCGATGTAAGTCAACAATGTGACTACGACAGCCAAAAAAACCCTACTGTGATCTCGGGCTAAATTAAGAGAGGCATTGCTTCACAGTCCCACTGTACTCTACCCTGGTCAGGCCATATCTAAAGTAATTGTGTTCAGTTCTGAGTATTACAGTTCAGGAAGGAAATTGTTAAACTGGAGTATACCCAGAGAAGAAAGACCAGAACAGTGAAGGGTCTCCAGTCAGTCAATAATCAACAAGCATTTAAGTGATTATTTCATGCCAGGCTGTGTATGGGGCGTTCAGGAAGGATTAGTGCCTTTGGTGTGAGGGCTTGCCAGGCTCTTCAGGGCTACTTATCCATCTTTGGTGTCCACCTTCACTCAACTCTCACCTGTGGCTCCAAGAAGCTGTAACATACCTAGATCAGCCAAACCAGGTTAAGAGTAACCGACAGGCCTCAAACCCATCAGTGAGTTGGGGGGAACAAAGGGACCAGGCCTGTGGTTAAGTTTGGAGTGAAGCCTGGAGAGGAATGAGACATGGCTACTCTAAGTGACCTCCATCAATGGAGATTCTGGGAGGAGCAATCTAATCAGAGAGAAGCTACAGAGGTGGAGGGAACTTCCAATGTGTGAATTCCCAGGTTGAAGTGAGGCTTCAGGATGAAGAGCTGGTATGGCAGAGGAATTCCAAGTGCAGCCCAAAAAGGAATGTGTGTGTGAAGTCTTAGTCATGAGAACTGCTTGAAGGAAATGGGGAGATTTAATCTGAAAAAGAGCTGTCTTCAAGAATTTAAAAGACTATCATGTGAAAGAGGATAAGACTACTCTGCATATCCACTTTTTAAAATGAAATCTCATTGTTATCTTAATATTTCATATAAGTAACCTCTCCACTCAACATAGCCACCACACTCATATCAGCCTTCATTACTTCTCTCTCAGCTATTACAAAAGCCTTCTAATTGTTTACCCTGCCTCAATTCTCTCCCTACTCCAATTCCATCCTCCACTCACCTGTCAGACTCAAGCTCTTCTGACCCTGTTACTCCCCTACTCAGTCAGTTCCCTATATTACCTCCAGGGTCAAATATGAGATCCTCTGCTCAGTATGTAAAGCGCTTCACAACCTGGCGCCTTCCAACCTTGCCAGTGTTCTCACCTTCACCCTGTCTCCTCAGCTCTACCTCTCCTAATCTCCCTGGCTTCCTTCCAGATGGAGCTTAAATGCCACTTTCTGGAGGCCCTTCCCAGTGTTGGCATCATTCCCCCATTCCTAGGCCTTTCCCTCTGAGACTGCCTTCTATTTACAATGTATATATCTTAAATGTTTTGTATGAACCTAGTTATTTTCTTGTCACCTTCATTAGAATGTGATCTTCTTGAGATCCAGGACCACGTTTTTGCCTTTCTTAGTATTCCCCTACCCAGCACTTAGCACTGTGTCTGGTACATTGTGAGTGCTTAATAAATGCTTGTTGACTGACTGACTGGTTCCGTTTAGTCCCAGAAGACAGAACTTGAAACACTGAGTAGAAGTTGAAAAGAAAAAATTTAGGCTTGCTATCACAAAAAAACTTACGACAATTAGTGCCACCCAAAATGAAACAAACTCATCTGGAAAGTAGTGGGTCCTCCTCTACTTTGCTCCCACAGTATCTTGACAACCACACTTGTTTGACAGGTTGTGGGGAGTGCTCATTTAGGGGTCTGAACAGATGGCCTCTGTCGTTCTTTCCAACTCTGAAATGTTCTGATTTCAGAACAGAAGAGATGGGCTGGGAGAAAAGAGAGAGATGAAGGGACCTGGAAGCTGTTGTGAGAATGAAGAATAAGATCAGGAGTGAGGCAGGGGGGAAGCCCTGAAGGACGGGAGATTGTGATTAAATAAGATTTAGAGACAGAATAGATGATGAAATTTCAGGTGTGACCGCACCTACAGGTGGCTGAGATAGAGTGGAAACAGAATTAAAATGGACCACGGCGCTTAAAGACTCATCTCTTTGAATTTTGAAATCACAAAGGTTGAGAGCGGGGGTCAGAGTTGAGAAATGACAATTAACCAAGTGTTGAACTCTCTGAGGAAGTCTAGTGGCCTGAGAGTTAGCAGATAGCTTCAACCAGTATCTGAACAAGGCGATAATATCAGCAGATGATCTGATAAATGAATAAGCTAGGACTGCCATACATTATAATACTAACGTGTGTAACATACATATATGATTATACATGTATAATACTAACATCTATAACAATACTAGCAATAATATATATAATATTAACTTCATAGAGAGAATTGCTAACTTATATTATCATTTTGACTCACTTTTAAATTGCTAACTTCTGTGTTTCTTGAGCATGAATTTGACATACTGCTACCAAGTCTTGTTTTGTGAACTACATAAAAGGACTCTGGTACTTCCTTATCAACTTATTCTCTTCAATTATATCAAGAGGTACAAATGAAGAAGGGCCTCTGTAGCCAATCAATCTTTTTCTCTCCTGTCTCTTATCAAGGATAGACAGAAATCTGTTCTAGTTCTTCTTCAGCACAGCCCCTGTTCCCTTTGAGACACCATGTCCTCCCAGTTCCTCAAACTCAAACTCCCATGACCTCTATCTTCAGTCTACCTCTGCTATATAAGAAAACCATTTAATTCCCTTCATTCAAATTCCTTTAAGTAAACTCTTAAAATACTAAATTACTAGACCATGTTGTATGTGTACTTGTTGCATGTGTACTTTGGGAAATAATACAATTTTCCATTCTACAAACTTGCCTAAAAGTCATTTGAGAAAGTCTGCTATCTTCGAAGGTTATAAAAACTAGCTAAAGGTTTTGGTTCCCTTTTTTCTCTAAAATCTTCCTTTTTAGGATTATCTAGTGGTTTGAATGCTTCAAGGAAGGAGATGAATCTTATTTAAACTTTCATAGATGAAGAAGTTGCATAACAAGATTCCGAATGAGATGTGGATTTCTGGACCTAGAAAATGTGGTTATTTGTTTTGCTTGATTATACATACTTGTTACAAGGTTTTAATTAATTTTTTTTCCTTTTAAATTGAGGGGAAGGTGGAAGGGAGAGAAAATAAACACTTGGTGATTAAAAAAATTAAAGAAATACAATGAAAAAAGAAGTTATATAATGCGACAGAGAATTCACAGTAGAGAGAATTTGAATCCAAAGAGATTAGGAGAATATTACATACAGGAATCTTTATAATTAAACTTAGCTCTAAATAAAGAGATATTTATTCTGGAAACGGAAGACTCAGGAGATATTGGAGCTATTTCCAAATACTTGAAGGGCTGCTGTGTGGAAGAGTAATTAGTCTTGTTTTGTGTGGGCCCCAGAAAGGGGAATCGGGACTCATATGTGGAAGTTGCAAAAGAGCAAAAAAACCCTAAAACTATCCAAAAGTGTAACATTGAGAGATGGTAGATTCCCTCTCTTTAGAGGTCTTCAATGACCACTTGGTGGGGATTCCATTCCTGAACGGATAATGGTGGGGAACCTGCAGCCTTGAGGCCACATGTGGCCCTCTAGGTCCTCAAGTGCAGCCCTTTGACTGAATCTAAACTTCACAGAACAAATCCCCTTAATAAAAGGATTTGTTCGGTAAAACTTGGAGTCAATCAAAAGGCTGCACCCAAGGGCCTAGAAGGCCACATGTGGCCTCGAGGCCACAGGTCCCCCACCCCTGTTAGGCTATATGGCCTAAGATCCCTTTCAACTCTCAAATTCTCTGATTCTGTGAAAGCAAGCATATAATTGCTACCTATTTCTGAGCAATTATTCATCAGGTATGATTCATACTACCTGCCAATTACTCTCAGCCCAACATTGTAAGTGAGTGACAAGTGAGGTATTTCATCAAACGATGTCTTGCTTTTTTGAATTATATGTAAAGCTATTTAGCTTGGATAATCCTTCACATACTGGCTTTTGGCCAGTTGTGGCTAAGAAAGTGGTATGGTCCTCAGACCTCTCAGTTCTGTTGTGTGGTTGTTGTTTTTGGTTTTGTTTTGTTGGGGGTGTGTGTGTGTGTGTGTGTGTATGTTTAACCTGATCTGTGATTTCCTAAGTAGAGAGAGTCCCCAGCAGGGAACTTCCTTCACCAATGCAGCTTAGCATCTTCTCCACAGTTTTAGGGAGTTGCCTGGGTGTGCTCAGAGCAGCTTGCCCAGAGGCACACAACCAGTGCATGGCAGAGGCAGTGTTGAGCCCAGGTCTTCCTGCTTGTGAGGCCAGCTCCCTATCTATCATACCATGTTGCCTCTCAGACTCTTCTATATTGGTTGATTTGTTCCAGTCATAAGCTACACTACCTAATACCATTTTAGTGACTTCTTCCGGTACTTATGGCCCTTTAGGTAGTTTCTCCATTACGGCTTATCATATAACTTAAGAGTTCAAGTCAAATAACAATAATTTTCTGGGCAAGTCCAACCTGATAAGAACAAAGATTAGCAACAGCTTCAGTAGCATTATACACATGCAATAGACCAGGGCATACTCCCGAGCTTGTTCAGATGGTGTCTCTCCACAAGATGCTAGGGAGCTGCTTCTCAGAGAACGGTGATAACTAATAAGAAAAGTGCCTCAGAGAGCCTGGAGCATACCGTGGACGTGCTGTAACTGGTTTAAGCTGGCAGCAGCATGTTGGGAGGAGCCTTTTCCAATTGTTTGTGTTACCCGAACTATCCACGTGATTCCTGTGACTCTCCTGGCTGCTTCTTCACCTCATTGTTACCAGCTATGCTCTGACAGTGCGACAATGTCCAGTAAGAGGCTGTGTACTCTGTCATAAGGGGAAGGGCCAGGGAGCCTTCTTTCTCCCCCAGAGACCAATTGACCCCTTCTTGGCCTTCTTGTTTGTTCTCAATTCTACGTACAGGTAAATGGAGTCTCCAACCTTAGTAGAAACCAGAATCCAGGCCGGCTTTTACAGCCAGCACAACATCTATGCCCTGAGGAGCAAGGAGTGGCCTTTGGGAGTGATTCATCTAGGGGCAGGGACTACATCCAGTCTTGAACTTGGTAGGACCAACACTACATGGAACCTGAGCTACTTAGAGCTAACTACACCTGAGTCTGAGCTGGTGTAGGGGAAAATATTCCCTTCAGGTATTGGAGGAAATGCTTGTACATTTGTTTGTTTGGGTTTTTTTTAAATCCATCTTTGAAGTAAACATCCCTTTGTAAAAGCTACCCAGTGTTAAGGGATTAATTAGAATTAGGGTGATAGTGGCCCCCTAAAATAGGGAGAACAGTGGTAGAGGCTAGAATTGATAGCAGCAAGAAAAGAATAGACAATCCCCAAACCTTCAGGTACCTGAGAACCCTGAGGGAGAGGTGTAGCCTGCCTGACTTTGAGAGAGACAGCCAAAGCACACCTGTTGAGACAGCCAAAGCACACCTGTTAAGACACCTAGCAGACTATCTGGGCAAAAATACATTATAGTTGGTATTGTTTTTAGTAAGTAATAAAATCTTTATAAGGAAAAATACAAGTTAGGGCAGTTAGGTGGCACGGTGGATACAGCACCGGCCCTGGAGTCAGGAGGACATGAGTTCAAATCTGACCTCAGACACACTAACTGTGTGACTCTGGGCAAGTCACTTAACCCCAACTGCCTGAAAGAAAGAAAGAAAGAAAGAAAGAAAGAAAGAAAGAAAGAAAGAA